>NC_063195.1:2536671-2546671 GCF_017589495.1 Alosa alosa | reverse complement strand
TTAGAGAACTGTGTGAGCTTTTGAAATTGTCTTAATGCATAAGATGCTCAGGAAACCATGGCAACAGTATCCGATCTGCAGACCGAGCTAGACGCCATTCTGCAACCATGGCAACAAGTGCAAAATAGATCTTTGGGTCTAGACCTTTTTTCAGGCTGAACAAAGTGTGTGTGTGTGTGTGTGTGTGTGATGCCTTTGTGTGTTAGGGGGAGGTTGAGGAGCTAGAGAGAGACAGGAGGTTTTTGAGAGTGTGTGAGTATCAAGGAAAGTGTGTGTGTGTGTGTGTGTGAGAGAGAGAGTTTCAGGAAAAGTGTGTGTGTGTGTGAGAGAGAGATCATTAAAGAAAACAGGACTTGTACAACGAAAAGAATCCCCACATGACACACACACACCCACACACACACACACACACACACACACACACACACACACACACACACACACACACACACACACACACACACACACACACACACACACACACACACACACACACACACACACACACACACACACCCACACACACACACACACACTTTAATGATCTCTTTTTCTCTGCCTAATCCTTCCTTACCAACCATAATTGGGCTCTAAACGCTTTGATCTCATTCTTAGTGTGTGTGTGTGTGTGTGTGTGTGTGTGTGTGTGTGTGTGTGTGTGTGTGTCGGAATTCTTCTGGTGCCAAAGTACCAGAAGAGAAATGGAGAAAGAGAACAGAGGGATAGAGAAGGAAGGAAGAAGAGAAAAGAGAGAGAAGAGGAAATAGAAGAAGAATTGTGTGTGTGTGTGTGTGTGTGTGTGTGTGTGTGGGTGTGTGTGTGTGTGTGGGGTGTGAGTGTGGGTGTGTGTGTGTGTGTGTGTGTGTGTGTGTGTGTGTGTGTGTGTGTGTGTGTGTGTGTGTGTGTGTGTGTGTGTGTGTGTGGTGCTAAACAGAAGGGCCGCTAGACTGAGCAACAGAGATTTTCATTAGTCTGAATAATAGACTCTTATGTGTGTGTGTGTGTGAATAATATACTTCTACACTACCAGACTTGACTTGTAATGAAAGCCATATCAATAATGAATTATACACATTCATAAAACCGGAATGAATAAGTAATATACACACAAATACACACACACACACACACACACACACACACACACACACACACACACACACACACACACACACGTTCAGTATTAAAGAGTAGTGATAAATAAGTGACAACACACATTGATAATGTGCTAATATATTATTGATACACACATCTAATAGCACTATAAGGACTTTAGTAATGACTCATATCTATCCTACAGTGTTGCAACTGAAGCAACAATGTGAGCTTGTCTCATGCACACACACACACACACACACACACACATGAACACATGCACACACACACAAACACACACATGAACACATTAACACACACATGCACACACGCACGCAGACACACACACACACACACATGAACACACACACATGCATGCCACGCACGCCACACACGCACGCACGCACGCAGACACACACACACACACACACACACACACACATGAACACACACACATGCACGCCACACACGCCACACACGCACGCACGCACGCAGACACACACACACACACACACACACACACACACACACACACAGTATTTATTGTTGCCAAATGGACATATATTTGTATAGTTTCCTCGTTAGCTAGCCTAGCTAGCATAGTTATTGCTAACGTTAGCTAGCTACAGTAGTTAAGTAGATATAATATCAACCTAGTCCCAATTATGTCTTTATTTCCTAATTCTCTACTCTAAACTATTCTCATACATAATCTGTAAGATCGCTTGTACCTTCATCTGTGACCGGAGGCCACTGTCTAACATCATCAACCCAACAAGCCATACTGCCTGGCTGTAGCTGTCTAACATCATCAACCCAACAAGCCATGCTGCCTGGCTGTAGCTGTCTAACATCATCAACCCAACAAGCCATACTGCCTGGCTGCAGCTGTCTAACATCATCAACCCAACAAGCCATACTGCCTGGCTGTAGCTGTCTAACATCATCAACCCAACAAGCCATAATGCCTGGCTGTAGCTGTCTAACATCATCAACCCAACAAGCCATACTGCCTGGCTGTAGCTGTCTAACATCATCAACCCAACAAGCCATAATGCCTGGCTGTAGCTGTCTAACATCATCAACCCAACAAGCCATAATGCCTGGGTGTAGCTGTCTAACATCATCAACCCAACAAGCCATGCTGCCTGGCTGTAGCTGTCTAACATCATCAACCCAACAAGCCATAATGCCTGGGTGTAGCTGTCTAACATCATCAACCCAACAAGCCATGCTGCCTGGCTGTAGCTGTCTAACATCATCAACCCAACAAGCCATAATGCCTGGCTGTAGCTGTCTAACATCATCAACCCAACAAGCCATACTGCCTGGCTGTAGCTGTCTAACATCATCAACCCAACAAGCCATAATGCCTGGGTGTAGCTGTCTAACATCATCAACCCAACAAGCCATGCTGCCTGGCTGTAGCTGTCTAACATCATCAACCCAACAAGCCATAATGCCTGGGTGTAGCTGTCTAACATCATCAACCCAACAAGCCATGCTGCCTGGCTGTAGCTGTCTAACATCATCAACCCAACAAGCCATAATGCCTGGGTGTAGCTGTCTAACATCATCAACCCAACAAGCCATGCTGCCTGGCTGTAGCTGTCTAACATCATCAACCCAACAAGCCATAATGCCTGGCTGTAGCTGTCTAACATCATCAACCCAACAAGCCATAATGCCTGGGTGTAGCTGTCTAACATCATCAACCCAACAAGCCATGCTGCCTGGCTGTAGCTGTCTAACATCATCAACCCAACAAGCCATAATGCCTGGCTGTAGCTGTCTAACATCATCAACCCAACAAGCCATAATGCCTAGGTGTAGCTGTCTAACATCATCAACCCAACAAGCCATGCTGCCTGGCTGTAGCTGTCTAACATCATCAACCCAACAAGCCATAATGCCTGGCTGTAGCTGTCTAACATCATCAACCCAACAAGCCATGCTGCCTGGCTGTAGCTGTCTAACATCATCAACCCAACAAGCCATAATGCCTGGCTGTAGCTGTCTAACATCATCAACCCAACAAGCCATACTGCCTGGCTGTAGCTGTCTAACATCATCAACCCAACAAGCCATACTGCCTGGCTGTAGGTAGCTGTAGCTGTCATCGGGGTGCGTTACCACGAGGTTTGTTTACATACCAGTAACAGCTCAGTAATGGCGTCTCCACAAGATGGCAGCCTCCACAGAACGCTCCTCGGATTCGTGTATATTGCTGTGAAGGTTGTCTCTACCCTTCCACTTTTACTATTGCTAATCTACCGCCCCCCAAAACCATCTGACACACACGAGTCACACCCATGTTGTTGCCTGTTTTCCACGGTGCTTTAGTGGAACTAGTCTGTCTGTTTATGTTAATTAGTTACCTTAAGAGCAGTCACTGTTGGCTATTAATTACCATCAGCAGTTAATGAGCCAGCAGCCAAACTGTCCTGTAGGACTTTTAATGTCGTAGGTCAGCATGCATGTATATGTGTGTGTGTGTGCATTCCTGCTGTGTGTGTGTGTGTGTGTGTGTGTGTGTGATTGAATAATGTACGTTTATTTGTGTGGGTAAACATGCTAGATAAAAATGCATAGTGACCCCCCCTCCTCTCTCCATCTCTTTCTATCTCCCCATCCCTCTCTCTCTATCTCCCCATCCCGCTCTCTTTTACTCTCTCCACATCTCTCTTTCTCTCTCACCATATCTCTCTCCATCTCGCTCTATCTCCCCATCCCTCTCTCTTTCTCTCTCCATCTCTCTCTCTTTCTCTCTCCATCTCTCTCTTTCTCTCTCACCATATCTCTCCCCATCCCTCTCTCTTTCTCTCTCCATCTCTCTCTCTTTCTCTCTCCATCTCTCTCTTTCTCTCTCACCATATCTCTCTCCATCTCTCTCTATCTCCCCATCCCTCTTTCTCTCTCCACATCTCTCTCTCTTTCTCTCTCTCTCCACATCCCTCTCTCTCTCTCTCTCCCCATGTTTCTTTATTTTATGTAAACTCATTCTCTCTGTTTTAATGCAAATCAGCTTTATAAATAGACGTGCAGCTTGCGTCTGTGTGTGTGTGTGTGTGTGTGTGTGTGCGTATGTGTAAATGAGTGATGTGGCCAAAGACACTTCTATCAGGCGTTAGTTTCTGTCATCTCAACCGCTCGCTCTCAACCGTAACAAACACACACACACACACACACACACACACCTATACTCCCTCCATCTCTCTCCTTCCATGCCCCATGCATCCCTCTATCTCTAACATGACAACAAGTACACAAATAAACAACATGACAACGAGTACACAAATAAACAACATGACAACGAGTGCACAAATAAACAACATGACAACGAGTGCACAAATAAACAACATGACAACGAGTGCACAAATAAACAACATGACAACAAGTAAACAAATAAACAACATGACAACAAATACACAAATGAAATAAGCAAACTTAGAAGCTGCACAGAGGGGTGTGAAAAGATTATAAAAATTGTGGTAACACTCCATAATAAGGTGCCATAATAAATAGCAAACTAGTAATTACCTAACCCTTTGTTAATATTTGTTAATTGTTACTAAAATATCTATTTGGCACAAGTTAATTTTTCATCATTAATTAAATATTAGTGGTTTGCATAAAATCTGTATGTTAATGTTTTAACAAATCTATTGACTAATATTTTATTAATATATTAGCCTTGAAATCTAGACGCGTCCCTAGCGGCAGCAAATTACATTTGCTGCCAGGGGCTAGTCTAGCAACTCTCCACGTTGGCTTGTGAGCTCAGAAATCGAAACTTAATCAGGACATTGAAATTGTGTATAGAGTCGTTTGGTGGGCTTAACATAATGATTGATGGCAGAGTTGCAATGGTTTGGCTTTGAATTCCCTGCTACTTGAAAACAAATATCCTATTAGTCCCCATTAGTGCAGAGGGAATTTGAAAGACAACTGATTATCTAAGCCCCTCGGACTGAGCACTGCAAGCGGTGAGTGCCCAGACCCTACATTTTAATGTGGGTCTGGCTCGCCAGGCTATTAATATATGTTAATAGTTAACTAATTAACAGTTATTTCTTATCATTTAAATGTTAAATGTTTATTTACAAACTATATGCTAATATAAAAGTTAATGACATATTATTATTTATCTAGCTTTTCTGATTAGCTTTGTGGATAATGTATGGAATGTATGGTTTATGGCTTTATGGTCTTGTGGGGTGTATAAGGCACCCTACTGCCAGTGGTTGGTTGTGTGGAATGTATGGTGTATGGCTTTATGGTCTTGTGGGGTGTATAAGGCCCTACTGCCAGTGGTTGGTTGTGTGGAATGTATGGTGTATGGCTTTATGGTCTTGTGGGGTGTATAAGGCCCTACTGGAGTGGTTGGTTGTGTGGAATGTATGGTGTATGGCTTTATGGTCTTGTGGGGTGTATAAGGCCCTACTGCAGTGGTTGGTTGTGTGGAATGTATGGTGTATGGCTTTATGGTCTTGTGGGGTGTATAAGGCCCTACTGCAGTGGTTGGTTGTGTGGAATGTATGGTGTATGGCTTTATGGTCTAGTGGGGTGTATAAGGCACCCTACTGCCAGTGGTTGGTTGTGTGGAATGTATGGTTTATGGCTGTATGGTCTTGTGGGGTGTATAAGGCCCTACTGCAGTGGTTGGTTGTGTGGAATGTATGGTGTATGGCTTTATGGTCTAGTGGGGTGTATAAGGCACCCTACTGCAGTGGTTGGTTGTGTGGAATGTATGGTGTATGGCTGTATGGTCTTGTGGGGTGTATAAGGCCCTACTGCAGTGGTTGGTTGTGTGGAATGTATGGTTTATGGCTTTATTATCTTGTGGGGTGTATAAGGCCCTACTGCAGTGGTTGGTTGTGTGGAATGTATGGTTTATGGCTTTAGGGTCTAGTGGGGTGTATAAGGCACCCTACTGCAGTGGTTTGTTGTGTGGAATGTATGGTTTATGGCTTTAGGGTCTTGTGGGGTGTATAAGGCACCCTACTGCAGTGGTTGGTTGTGTGGAATGTATGGTTTATGGCTTTATGGTCTTGTGGGGTGTATAAGGCCCTACTGCAGTGGTTGCTTGTGTGGAATGTATGGTGTATGGCTTTATGGTCTTGTGGGGTGTATAAGGCCCTACTGCAGTGGTTGGTTGTGTGGAATGTATGGTTTATGGCTTTTGGTCTTGTGGGTATAAGGCACCCCCACTGCCAGTGGTTGGTTGTTATGGAATGTATGGTTTATGGCTTTATGGTCTAGTGGGGTGTATAAGGCCCTACCGCAGTGGTTGGTTGTGTGGAATGTATGGTGTATGGCTTTATGGTCTTGTGGGGGTGTATAAGGCACCCTACTGCCAGTGGTTGGTTGTGTGGAATGTATGGTGTATGGCTTTACGGTCTTGTGGGGTGTATAAGGCCCTACTGCAGTGGTTGGTTGTGTGGAATGTATGGTGTATGGCTTTATGGTCTTGTGGGGTGTATAAGGCACCCTACTGCCAGTGGTTGGTTGTGTGGAATGTATGGTTTATGGCTTTATGGTCTTGTGGGGTGTATAAGGCCCTACTGCAGTGGTTGGTTGTGTGGAATGTATGGTGTATGGCTTTATGGTCTTGTGGGGTGTATAAGGCCCTACTGCCAGTGGTTGGTTGTGTGGAATGTATGGTGTATGGCTTTATGGTCTTGTGGGGTGTATAAGGCCCTACTGCAGTGGTTGGTTGTGTGGAATGTATGGTTTATGGCTTTATGGTCTAGTGGGGTGTATAAGGCACCCTACTGCCAGTGGTTGGTTGTGTGAGAGTTTGCGCTCCTCTTCTTCCACTTCATCCTTATTGGATACCTCTGTGGCTGGCTGGCTATAATTGGTGACTCTGTGTAGTGTTTGAAAGTAGTGTACTCTTTGCCTTTGGAAGTACCATTTGGTTGCTGCTTGAATTTGGTGAAATTCAGGGGAGGGGGGTGTAACAGAGTTAGAAATGTAGTTTAGTGTTTGTATGTGATTTTTAGCGTAATTAAGCAGCTTGATTGAGATTGGTGTTTTGGAGCCCCCTTTGGAGAAACGCTATACTGCAGCTCTGCGGTATGCTTTGCATTGCGTAGGTTGACTGTATAAAGCTCTCCCCACTTGTTTTAATTTTGTAACTGCAAAATGTTGTTTAAGTTGAACACTTTGATATACCACCTGTATTATGTTACTTTACATGTATTGTTAAGATTTGGGTGCAATTCCAGCAACTTAGAGAACGTTTATTAATGTTTTCATTATGACCACGAGTTCATACACACTGAGTCTAACGTGACTAGCTGTAAACTCTGCTAGCAACTTTCCATGCATTCAGTGTAGTTTAGCTTAGTGTGTATGGAAAGTGCAATTCAGTCTAGCAGGAAATGAATGTACATTTAGTTTAGCATTGTGTTTATGCATTACCTCCGTATGGTCTACGTCTGTGAGTGTTTAGTGAGTCTCAGAATATTAATAAACTATCGTTCTGTGCACCTGAACATTCCATGTCGCATGTCTCCCTTGCTAGTTGGGCTGCCAGTGATGGTGTAGGAATGATGCATGCAATATAGCCCATTCAACTACTTGTTGTTTTGTTTGAACTTTTCCTAAAGGAATAAATGTGATAAGCCAGTTTTGGTCTCAGTCCCTTACCCGTCTTACTAGTTATATATTACTAATATATTAATAAAGCTTAACCAACTTTATTATAAGGGTCCCCATACTGATAGTTATATGTTACTAATATATTAATTAAAAGCAACCAACTTTATTATAAGGGGCCCCACTTATAGCTATATACTACTACTAGATTAATTAAAGCTTAACCAACTTTATTGCAAAGCGGTTCGGTGCCGACAACAGTGGCAGCATGTCAAGGTAGCTCTGTGTTTTTTTTCTTGAATTTCCCCTTGGGGATCAATAAAGCATATCTATCTATCTATCTATCTATCTATCTATCTATCTATCTATCTATCTATCTATCTATCTATCTATTGTAAGGGTCCTATGGAAGCGGATAGGCAGAAGCACAGTTTAATAACAATTAGTTAAATAATAATAAGTCATTAACTTTTCTATGAACATATAGTTTGCAAATAAACATTTAACATTTAAATGATGCAAGAAATAACTGTTAATTAGTGCCAAAAAGACATTTAGTTAACTATTAACACATATTAATACAATATTAGTTAATAGATTTGCTGAAAACATTAACATACAGATTTTATGCAAAACAACTAATATTTAATTAATGATTAAAAAATTAACTTGTGCCAAAAGATATGTTAGTAACAATTAACAAATATTAACAAAGGGTTAGGTAATAACTAGTTTGCTATTTATTATGGCACCTTATTATGGAGTGTTACCAAAATAGTTTATAATTGTATTATTCATAAAGGGTATTTAAAGTGTAAAAATAGTTCAAAGGATATTTATTTCTGTGACCAATTACTTGAAAACAGTAGAGAAACTGAACAACTGAAAGTGACATACTTTGTGTGTGTGTGTGTGTGTGTGTTGTGTGTGTGTGTGCGTGCGTGTGCGTGTGCGTGTGCGTGCGTGTGCGTGTGTGCGCGTGTGTGTGTGTGTGTGTGTGTGTGTGTGTTCGTGTGTGTGTGTGTATGTGTCTGTGTATGTGTGTGTGTGTGTGTGTGTGTGTGTGTGTGTGAAAGAGAGAATCAGACAGATGGACAGGTGTGTCGACAGGTGTGCAGGCGGTCAGATCACTTGTCTGAGCTCCTGGGTGCTGGCAAGGAGCCCTGTGTGTGTGTGTGTGTGCGTGCGTGCGTGTGTGTGTTTGTGTGTTTGTGTGTGTGTGTTTCCTCCGGCACGCACACACTCTTTCTCTCGTTATGTGTGTGTTTCTTTGATTGTAAATGTGATACTATAGATGAAAGACTAACATGATAAATCATGGCAGTGGAAAAATAATTAAAGTGTATTACAATAGAGTACCGAAGCCATGACGTAGCGTTGTCAAGGCAGCAATTTCACTGGATCTAAACAAATCAATCTAACCATAGTAATCACCATAGCGGTGGCTTTCTTAACCTATTTCAATAATTAAAAGACGTTAGTATATTTTTTTTACACTGTAGGAATCACATACTACAACATATATTCATACCAACATGATCAAATTCGTGACTACAGAGTTTTATTTTAGCATGGGTTTCCTCCGTAAAAGAGACCTGCATGTAACTTCACAGCATGCGTTAAAATTCTAAAATTCACGGGACGTGTTTTGGCTTTATTTTTAATTTTTTGTCAAAAAGCGCCGCCTTAACAGCTGCCAGTCTTTGAGAAGACGTGAAATATCCACTGGAATTTTGTTTCTTTCTATTCCACCTGCCAGGGAATCCGTGTTATGTGGCTAAGCTGCTGCCTAGCAGGTAAAACACGTTTAAATGGCTATAGCCTACATTTAAAACAGTTCATTAGCTAGAAATGATGCCACATGTCTACATTCAATGCTATTTAAGCCACTTCGAAAGTTTGTTTAGATCCAGTGATTCTTCCATCATGGAAACGGAATGTCACACTTCGGTACTCTATTATTGTGCCTCATAATAGACAAAAACTCAACCAAACACAAAAGCTGCACTGTGAGGTCATAGATCCGATGGAATACAATGGAGATGCTGTATTGTGATGTCATAGACAAAACATAATACATTGGTCCGACTAAACATCATAGGCTACAGAGAAATGTACCACTTGTCCCTTGATAGGGGAAGACAAGCTAGAATCATATCAATGACTCCAATGGTCAAGAAGGATAGCAGTGACATGCTACATCTAGTTATTAATTCACAGGACATTCAATCATTTTAGCATGGTTTACATATTTTGTTTTTAGCATATTTAAAATGGTTTTGAAGATATATAACCATGACTT
>NC_063195.1:2516671-2519171 GCF_017589495.1 Alosa alosa | reverse complement strand
CTTAGCCTCTCTGTTGAGCATGACAGTGACAGAAGTGACTCCTCTGTTTAGAAAAAGAGATTGTGTGTACCTGTGGGTGAGTAATGTTTTTGTGTGTGTCTGTGTGTGTGTGTGTGTGTGTGTGTGTGTGTGTGTGTGGGATAGGATCCTGCCCTGATTTGGCAGTCTGTCCCAAACGCTCTGCACCCTGATTGGATGTGCATCTTTAATCTGCTGTCTGATTGGCTGTGTGTCTGCATGCTCCATTCTGATTGGCTGCATATCTTGATTCCCTGTTCTCTGAACTCAGATTGGTTCTGCATTTGTACCTTATTCATACCCCACAAGGCAAGTGCCTGCATGCTCCATTCTGATTCAGCTTTGACACACGCCTGAATCCTTCAGCATCTTGACATGCTCATTCCTATGAACTGAATTGAGCATCGTTTGCACTGCCTCAAGGGAGTAAATGGAATGCTAACTCTAGATTAGCGGTCCTCTAACAGAATACTAACTCTGAAAACTAATACTGAAAACTAACTATAGGTAAGTGGTCTGTTAACCTCAGGACCCTCCCATAAGTAGTGGTTCCACTGCAGTGAAGAGGTCTTGCAATACTAGCAAAGACTATACATTGGCAGAGCAAGATATTTCATTAGGAGCCACTTCTGGCAACCCGGATAGCACAAGGGGGGTCAGAATCCCTCTTCATGCAGAGCAGAGGGGTCAGAATCCCTCTTCATGCAGAGCAGAGGCAGCGACTGCTCCATTCAAGGCTACGGCTATAGCTCAGAATTTCACCACATATGGACCCTTTCAAGAGAGTTCCATTATCAGCATCATAGTTGGCCCCACAAGGCTTCCGTTTTAACATTCCATATGTTATCTTAATGCAGAGGAAGTAGATTGGGGCCCAAATAGAACGTTCAAGCATTGTTTTTGTTTACCTTGTTGAAAGGGTCTATACTAAGATCTTGCTTCTATAGGGTTAGGAATGTGAATTTTGGTCATGTTTTCATGATCCTCAAACCCTTCTGACCATTTCAGGTATATTTTTAGCATTCTTTAACATTCCAGTCTGGAGAAAATCGACCTTATATCAGGTGTGCGCCTGTAATTTCTTCTGCTGCTGTTGACTGGTTGCTACTGTACGTATGCTGATCAATACGTCAACACCTCTTTATTCAGACAGGATTAAATCCCCATTTAGCCCCCATATATTTATAATCTTTGCTACTAGTTAAGGCTGAAAATCCCACAGGCCTCGGTTGCTAGGTACTGTGTGTAATTTATAATCTTTGCTACTAGTTAAGGCTGAAAATCCCATAGGACACAGGCGTGCGTCTGCCAAAAGTAGCCCTTTGCAACATGTGCTGATCTATAATGGTTCCTACTGCAGAGAAGAGGGCTGGCACTTTAATGAAGAGGCACTTTCAGACACACACTCATAAACATAAAGACACACACACACACACACACACACACACACAGAGACACACTAGTGAAGTGCTTATTAATGTATAGCTCATTCTCCACTCCTTTATTCAAACCTCATCTATAATACACTAAGCTTTCTCTCTCTCTCCCTCTCTCTCTGTCATTCTCTTGCTTTCTCTCTCTCTCTCTGTATCTATAATACACTAAGCTTTTTCTCTCTCTCTCCCTCTCTGTCATTCTCTCTTGCTTTCTCTCTCTCTCTGTATCTATAATACACTAAGCTTTCTCTCTCTCTCCCTGTCTCTCTGTCATTCTCTCTTGCTTTCTCTCTCTCTTTCTCCCTCCTTCTCATCTCTCCATCTCTATTATACACCAGCCCCCTCTCTCTATCTTTCTCTGTCCCTCCATCTCTCTCTCCATCTATCACACTCTCTCTCACTCCCTTGCTCTCTCTCTCTCTTGCTCTTTCTCCTTCCCACCCTTCATCTCTCTCTCTCTCTCTCTCTCTCTCTCTATCTCTATCTTTATCTATCCTGTGTTATTGCTGTTATTGCACATCCTCTCAATCGCAAACTATCCTGTCCTGAGCACCCTTAATTTCACACACACACACACACACACACACACACACACGCACACACACACACACACAGACATACAGAGAGAGAGAGAGAGAGAGAGAGAGAGAGAGAGAGAGACAGACAGATACACACACACACACACACACGCCACACACACACACACACACACACACACACACACACACACATACAGAGAGAGAGAATCTCTGCCTTGTTCTCTGATATGATCCATCTGTTGGCTAGGGCCATTATGATAATATGCATCAAACACAATTACAAATAATCACTCAATTTCCACAGACTGTGTGTGTGTGCGTGTCTCTCTCTCTCTCTCTCTCTGTCTCTCTGTCTCTCTCTCTTTCTCTCTCTGTCTCTCTCTCTCTCTCTCTCTCTCTGTGTGTGTCTCAATTCAATTTCAATTCAACAAGCTTTATTGGCATGAATGTAAATTTTACAGTGTTGCCAAAGCATTCAATACAACAATAATAGTAATATAGATAATA
>NC_063195.1:2479171-2496671 GCF_017589495.1 Alosa alosa | reverse complement strand
TATGTTGATGGATGAGGATTGAGGATTGGCAAAGCATAAACCATCTCTCACTGACACTGACACACACAGACACACACACACACACTGTTGTGTTGATGGGATGTGTAGCAACACTCACATAACTTTACAGTACACATGCGCATGTATGTGCGTGTGTACAGTGTGCATGTGTGCGTCTTGTGTGCGTGCGCGCGCATGTGTATGTGTGTGTGTACAGTGTGTGTGTGTGTGTGTGTGTGTGTGTGTGTGTGTGTGTGTGTGTGTGTGTGTGTGCGTATTGTGTGTGTGTGTGCGTGTGTGTGTGAGTTGCACCAGCTGCTTAATGTCTTTGCATTATATTCTCTGAATATGAACTGGGGGCTAAATTCATTCATATTCATTTATGTAGTGTGTGTGTGTGTGTGTGTGTGTGTGTGTGTGTGTGTGTGTGTGTGTGTGTGTGTGTGTGTTTGACTTATGCAAGTTTTCAATAAAAGCCCTGGAGGTCATTCATTGTCATACAAAAGCAGCACATACACACACACACACACACACACACACACACACACACATATGGAATGCAGGAGAGACAATGAGGAAAGAGAAAGGGGACAGAGAGAGAGAGATTCTTCATTCACTCCTGTGTGTTAACAGAGAAAGGGGGGAGAGAGAGGGGTAGAGAGAGAGAGATTCTTCATTCACTCCTGTGTGTTAACAGAAAGAGGGGGGAGAGGTAGAGAGAGAGATTCTTCATTCACTCCTGTGTGTTAACAGAAAGAGGGGAGAGAGAGGTAGAGAGAGAGAGATTCTTCATTCTCCCCTGTGTGTTAACAGAGAAAGGGGGAGAGAGAGAGGCAGAGAGAGAGATTCTTCATTCACTCCTGTGTGTTAACAGAAAGAGGGGAGAGAGAGAGAGGTAGAGAGAGAGATTCTTCATTCACTCCTGTGTGTTAACAGAAAAGGGGAGAGAGAGAGGTAGAGAGAGAGATTCTTCATTCACTCCTGAGTGTTAACAGAGAAAGGGGGGAGAGAGAGAGAGGTAGAGAGAGAGATTCTTCATTCACTCCTGAGTGTTAACAGAGAAAGGGGGAGAGAGAGAGAGTAGAGAGAGAGAGATTCTTCATTTTACCCTGAGTGTTAACAGAGAAAGGGGGGAGAGAGAGGGGTAGAGAGAGAGAGATTCTTCATTCACCCTGTGTGTTAACAGAAAAGAGGGGGAGAGAGCACTCCTGTGTGTTAACAGAAAGAGGGGAGAGAGAGAGAGGTAGAGAGAGAGATTCTTCATTCACCCTGAGCAGTTAACAGAGAAAGGGGAGAGAGAGAGAGGTGAGAGAGATTCTTCATTCACCCTGAGTGTTAACAGAGAAAGGGGTGAGAGAGAGGTAGGTAGAGAGAGAGATTCTTCATTCACTCCTGAGTGTTAACAGAGAAAGGGGGAGAGAGAGGTAGGTAGAGAGAGAGATTCTTCATTCACTCCTGAGTGTTAACAGAGAAAGGGGGGAGAGAGAGAGGTAGAGAGAGAGAGATTCTTCATTCACTCCTGTGTGTTAACAGAAAGAGGGGGAGAGAGAGGTAGAGAGAGAGATTCTTCATTCACTCCTGAGTGTTAACAGAGAAAGGGGGGAGAGAGAGAGAGGTAGAGAGAGAGAGATTCTTCATTCACTCCTGAGTGTTAACAGAGAAAGGGGGAGAGAGAGAGAGGTAGAGAGAGAGAGATTCTTCATTCACTCCTGAGTGTTAACAGAGAAAGGGGGAGAGAGAGAGGGGTAGAGAGAGAGATTCTTCATTCACTCCTGAGTGTTAACAGAAAGGGGGGAGAGAGAGAGAGGTAGAGAGAGAGATTCTTCATTCACTCCGGCACATTAAGGGCTCTATCGTGCGTCCCAGCGCAATTGACTTTGTATACTCGCGCTTTTGTTTTTCCTATTTTGCAGTCAGCGCATATTGGAATTTTCCCTCCACAGGTACGTGCCTGTAAATTAGGGAATTCAATTGACACCACCGGGGCGGTTCAGCGAAAAGACGGGCGTGTTCCGGCGCAAACGTTCACTGTTGATATTTTGCAGTTTCAGAAAACACTCCCGCCACAGACCAGGAACTCCCTGGTCTAAAGTCTGTGGCGCAAATGCAGATGCTATTTTGAGGACCTGCGTGAATGAATGTGTTGCACACCAATCTACAGACACCCCCGTGATAATATTTGTCCATTTCCCGGTTTTGTTCGTGCATTGGTGACCTAAAAATTAGTAGCCTACAACATCTACATGCAATATATTTACAAATAACAACGCCTAATTATGACCTATTAATTTGGACAACTTTATACAGCCCTATAAAGGCCAAAGTTACCTTTAGTTTTGTTCCAATTTACCATTATGTATGGTTTTAAACATCGCGTGCGCTTTAACATCAGCCTAAGCATTATTCCAGCTGCGCTAAGGTTTTAAGCGCCTACCTTGTTGTAGCCCATCTGAAATAACCCAAGCTTTATGTTCCCTCCATCCTTTCGTTATTTTCAAAAACGTTTTTATCCATGATGGCCTTAAAGTCTTGAGTTAGTGAATTAGCTTAAATCAGCTTTTATGAGGTGTTAACCAGCAAATAGTACAAGAAAGCAGCAAGTATGGCTACAATTTGAAGTTGCTGCACCCATTCATTCTCTCTCCTGCTCAAACGAATGTTGTGCGTGCATTGGTTGATGATAAACTCTACTTAACAGAAAATATTGTAAATAGCCTACTGTCATGCAGTTAATGGATATACTGTGCAGAGTTGAAAGTTAGGTAACTTGGAAACTGTTTCTCACAGGCCGCCCAGTAACGCACACTTTGCTCCACATCTATACAACATAGTTCCCATTTCGGTAAACCGTACATAATTTCAAAGAAAAATATTACCACTCGAGGGAAATCAGTGTGTGGTGTCCATTAAGATGTGAAATCTAGCGTACATTTTCACGAATCACGGATGTGTTGATGACATAAATTAGGAAATATTAGATGACTTAAGGAGACGTGATGTTGAATTGCATGCCGATGCCATTTAACCTTAAAATGCCCCAGCGGCAGCATCGGGAGGAGAGCTTATCTGACAGATCTGCATTGTCTATAGAGAGGTAATGTTAGATTACATTGTACATAGCAAAAATATCACCATGCATTCATAATCTCGTGATTCAGTGAGAGTGATCCCAAAACATCAGAAAGTATGTCTTTGTGACAATTCTGTATTACATTTTGTCAAGAGGAAAAATCAGCTGACAGTTCCTAACTGAACAGTAAAATTATAGCGCCAGAACGCCCCTGGCTGTGCCTGGCAAATACGCCTTCACCATAATAGCAATCAGCTATGGAACAAGCGTGCCTGTTGTTAAAGGGAATATGAGATGACGCCCTGATTGGTTTATTGCACGTTACGCCCAAACCACACCTATGATTAATGTAGCTACTTCAGACCACCCCATTTTAGATTTGCGCCTGGCGCAACAGTCAAATATCCCGCCGGTAAAATAGCATCAGCGCCCAAGATCCGCCCACAAAGTGACTTCCGTTTTGCGCAAAGACACTTCCGTTTCAGACCGTTAAAATATAGCCCTAAGTCTCTCCACATTGTTCTTTGCCAATAAATCCTTTCTTGGAGTGTGTGTGTGTGTGTGTGTGTGTGCGTGTGTTTGTGTGTGAGGGCGGGTGTGTGTGTGTGCACCTGTGTGTGTGTGTGTGGGCGGGTGTGTATGTGTGTGTTGCCTGGATGGCATATGTTGCTCAAAACCTCATACCGTATACATCATTCAGAATTGATTGTGCTTTGCCAAATGTACAAGATGCCCATGCTGTAGGCACTAATGCTCCTCAACACCGTCATAGATGTTGGGTTTGGAACTGAGCACTAGAACAAGTTGGATAGCCTGGATACTTAGATAGGCCCTTTCCTCTTTAGCCCAGATGAGTCCATGATTTCCAAAAAGAATTGCAAATGTTGATTGGTCTAACCGCAGGACCACATTTAAGTTTCCATGTTACCTCAGTTCAATTAATAAACAAGCTCAGGCCCAGAGAAGATAGTATTTTCTGTATCTAAATACAATTTTGCCTGTTGCACGGTAAAGTTTACAGTGGTATTTCTGAATTGAGTATCGAATTGTGCTCATAGACAATGGTTATCAGAGGTTTTCCTGAGCCCATACAATGACTTTCATCACAGAAACAGGTCTGGTTTTAATGCAGTGCCATCTGAGGTCCAAAATGTTAGATTCTCTGAATATTTCTGGGATCTAAACCCAAACAAGGGTCCTCTGAGTCAGCTTCATGGGCGGACCGGCCATTTGGCATACCGGGCATTTTCCCGGTGGGCCGACGCACCTTTGGGGCCGATAGAATAGGCTATATATAATTTAATCATTTTGGCCAACGATCGGCCCAAAGGAAGGACAAACAGCGGCCCACTGGTCATATTTTCATATGTCGACTGATCCAATAACAGCTCACGTCAGACCCACCCCTCGCATTTTGGCCCAGAGCCAGGATTTTGTGAGCCATCAGAAGTTAATCGAAGTTGCCTACACGAAATTGCGGCGGATGCCGGTAGTGATAATAGTGCAAAAGTAACACCAATATAGAAGCTTCAAAAATACAATATTTCAAGTAGGCTAGCATATGTCAGCAACATGTTGAAGTTCGTTGAGCTTGAACGAGAATCTAAGCAAGCAATACGAGGGACAGTGAGCAGGTGGTAGAGCCTTGGGCTGCTACGATAAGAACTCAGTGGTGGAGCAGGTAGGCTATGTGTGACATGCCATGCTGACGATGATGATTATGATGACTTATCAATTGGCGATAATGTAATGATGTGGTTATGATAACGTAAAGGCCGCGGCTGTGATTATAATAACAAACAGCTTAACTTAAATGTTCTAAATGAATGATTTGCAACCCCGACAGCAAAAGTGTCAAATCGATGTTAATTGTTGGTCAGATTGATCAGTTTCCGCCAGACCAAAAATTCAACATCGATGGCATGAGTGGTGGTTGGTCTCTCAAAGTAGAGCCGAAGGTTCTATCTTGTTATATCTGGAAAAAGGTTAATTATCATGGTAAAGATGGGCTAAAAGACTGTAGACTGGAAGGGTTATCGGAAATGGACTAAAAGACTGTGGGACTGGAAGGGTTAAAAATCAAAAGTCATATTCATGCACAAGCCATATACAAAGTAACCTATAAGGGTTATCATGGATAGGGCTAAAAAGACTGAAGACATTAAAGATAATTAGTTAATGTAGCTATAATGTTCCAGCAGCTATAATGTTCCAGCATGTAGTATAGCCTACGGAATAAAATATTTCCAGCAACAGCCCCATTTATTTTGTGTTGTTTCAGTTGTCCTACAGTGATTAATGTCTACTACAATCTAGGTAATTTAGCTCTTTACACATAGGCAAATTCAGTAACTGTTTGGTGCTGCTGTCAGTTGAAATGATACTTTGAATTCAAGCAGAAACTCTTCTTTAATAATTGCTTGTATAGCCTAGACTAGGCTACTTGAATATGGAGATCATGTACTCCATGGCTACCTCTGATCAGACAGAGTGATAGCCAATGAGGCCTATCACTTTCAGTGCTCCATGACAGTTGAAAATATATGCATATTTAAGGGTAATGCAAAGATTTTGTATTTAATTAGGTGTGCCCGACCGATTTGAGGGCCGCTTGGGCCAAGTATGCCAGGGCCGATTTTTGGTCCCAGTCCGCCCCTGGTCAGCTTGTACTGAGACTAAGTAATTCCCCTCTAACAAATACCTTATACACTCTCTCAGCCAAACTCTGCTTTTAGACTAAATCTCAACCAGATTATCCAAAAATCTAAAGAAAAATATTTGGAACATTGGCATAATGAAGCAAAATAAACAAAACAAACTAGAATGTTATTGGAGGAATATCTTTCTACTGTCAGAGATATAAAGCAGAGACAGATCTTGACCAAATACAGACTCAGTGACCACAGCCTAGCCATAGAAAAAGGCAGACTAAGAAAGTAATGGTTGCCAAGAGAGCAAAGAGTCTGTGGTCACTGTACGACAGGTGAGGTTGAGACAGACTTTCTTCTTCAATGTAAGAAATATGACCATATTAGAGATACCTACTTCCATAGATTTACCAACCTAATCCCGGAGTTCCCAAACCCGGGAAAACAGGAAGTACTGCCCGTCTTACTTGGACAGCAAGGACAGACAGCGCTCTTGCTGCTAAATATGTGACTGGATGCCACAGAGCGGAACAGAGAGGGACAGATATTAAACACCACCACATGCACACCTATCCACACCATTGTGAACACCACACAAAAAAAACACTATTCTCAAGCACAAGATATATGTATACATGTCATATCTACTGTATGTTCTGTATTGTATTGTTTGATGTCCTGCTTTGGCAATGCAAAGAAATATGTCATGCCAATAAAGCTACCTTGATTCAAACTGAATTGATAGAGAATCATTGATCATTCATCATTCCTGAGGTAGTGAAATAATGACTCTCTCCCTCTCTCTTCCTCTTTCTCTCTCTTTCCCTCCCTCCCTCTCTCTCCTCTTTCTCTCTCTCCCTCCCTCCCTCCCTCCTCTGTCTCTCTCCCTCCCTCTCTTCCTTTTTCTCATCTTTCCTCCCTCCCTCCCTCTCTCTGTCTCTCTCCCTCTCTCTTCCTCTGTCTCTCTCCTCTCCTCCCTCCCTCTATGTCTCTCTCCCTTTCTCCCTCTCCCCTCTCTCTGTCTCTCCCTCTCTCTCTTCCTCTGTCTCTCTCCTTCCCTCCCTCCCCTCTCTCTGTCTCTCTCCCTCTCTCTCTTCCTCTTTCTCTCTCTGTCTCTCTCCCTCTTTCTCTCTCTCTCCCTCTGTCTCTCTCTCTCCCTCTCTCTCTTCCCTCTCTCTCTCTCTTTCCCTCCCTCCCTCTCTCTCTCTCTCTCTCTCTCTCTCTCTCTCCCTCTCTCTCCCTCTTTGGCGGCGCGTGTGCGTGTGCCATCATGCATTCCTTCCTGACCTCTCCTCTTCTCTCCTCCCCTCTCTCCTCCTCTCCTCTCCTTCTTCTCCCTGCAGAGTTACTACCTGGGTCCTCTAGAGGGGGGCTGGCCACACAGGTGCCTGAGGAAAAATGATGCAGGTGTGGACACTCTTCACTCCTCCACCACCAGAGGGTGCTGTTGACACCTGCCCTGAGCCCGCTCTATCGTCTAGGACTTCAGACGGTCACATCCTAAACCTTTGGCTCTGTCCTAAGCCAAGACTTCAGGCAGCTGAGTTCTAAGCCACAGGTGGTGGCGTGCCAAACAGCAGCTGGCTGTATCCTTCTCTAGGACTTCAAGAATCTCCGGGTTCATTGAATTCAAAATGGAATTTTAGAACCTCACATTGTTACGGAATAGAATCTTGGGTTAGAATGTTCAAAAGTGCCCTGCTGAGGGTTTAGAGACCATGTGACCGCTCCACAGAGAGACCACACAATGACCACCCTGCAGAGAGGCCCACTGGAGCAACACTCCGGAGTCGCTCGCGTCACGCCTGAACCCGACAGCCGACTCACAGGAGCATGACCCTGACGCCGCGCAGTGGAGGCACACACAGGAAGTGACACAGGAAGTGACCCCATTGGTCCGTCAGCTAAATCCTTCCCCTCACGGAGCTGCGACTCGGGGGACGTTTTTCACCTGACCAGTCAAGTGTGTGTGTGTGACGCTGCCACCAGGTCCTGGGTCGCCAAGGCAACACCTCGCCATGCATCCCACGGGGCCTGTGGAGGGCACAAGGTCGTTTCCACGGCGATCGCTGGCCGGCACGCAGGCAGAGAGGAGGCGGAGCCTGTTGAGCTGGTGGGCGTCGGCCGGGGCGGTGGCGCTGGTGCTTGCGTTGTCGTGGACGCCGGGTTGCCGCGGCGACTGCTGGCTGATCGAGGGGGAGAAGGGCTTCGTGTGGCTGGCCATCTGCAGCCAGAACCAGCCGCCGTTCGAGTCCATCCCGTTGCACATCAACAGCACCATCGTGGACCTGCGGCTCAACGAGAACAAGATCCGCTCCGTCCTGTCGCGCCCTCGGCGCTCAGCGGCCCGCTGGCCTCGCCTCGAAAGCCCTCCCCACCAGAGCACGACATCTCCTACGTGGAGGATGGGGCCTTCTCAGCGCTCTTTAACCTGCAGGTACACACACACACACACACACACACACACACACACACACACACACACACACACACACACACACACACACACACACACACACACACACACACACACACACACACACACACACACACACACACACACACACACACACACACACACACACACACACACACACACACACACACACACACATCCTCACCTACCTCAACCTCACCAAGAAGGGTCAGTGGTGGCTGGCCATCTGCAGCCAGAACCAGCCACTGCTCAGTCCATCCCGCTGCACATCAACAGCACTATCGTGGACCTGGGCGGCTCAACAACAAGATCCGGCCCGGTCTTGCACCGACCGCTGGCTGATCAGGGGAGAAGGGCTTCGTGGCTGGCCATCTGCAACCAGCCGCTCGAAATCATCCCAAGCACATCAACAGCACCATCGTGGACCTAAGAACAACGACAACTCCTACGGGGAGGATGGGGCCTCAGCCAGCCGCTAACCCAACCTCACCTACCTCAACCTCACCAAGAACGACATCTCCTAATGCGGGAGGGGATGGGGCCTTCTCAGCTTTAACCAGACACACACACACACACATCCTCACCTACCTCAACCTCACCAAGAACGTCATCTCCTACGTGAAGACTGGGGCCTTGTTGCTGTGTCCTGTAGGGCTCTGATCTGATGTGCGTGTGTGTGTGTGTGTGTATGTGTGTATATGTGACCATGTGTGTGTGTGTGTGTGTGTGTGTGTGTATGTGTGTATATGTATATGTGACCATGTGTGTGTGTGTGTGTGTGTGTGTGTGTGTGTGTGTGTATATATGTGAGCTTGTGTGTGTGTGTGTGTGTATGTAACCATGTGTGTGTGTGTGTGTGTGTATATATGTGACCGTGTGTGTGTGTATATATGATCATGTTTGTGTGTGTGTGTGTGTGTGTGTGTGTGTGTATGTAACCGTGTGTGTGTGTGTGTGTGTGTGTATATGTGATCATGTGTGTGTGTGTATATATGTGACCGTGTGTGTGTGTGTGTGTGTGTATGTGATCATGTGTGTATGTGTGTGTGTGTATATATATGTGACCGTGTGTGTGTGTGTGTGTGTGTGTATATATGTGACCATGTGTGTGTGTGTGTGTGTGTGTGTGTGTGTGTGTGTGTGTGTGTGTGTATGACCGTGTGTGTGTGTGTGTGTGTGTGTGTGTATATGTGATCATGTGTGTGTGTGTGTGTGTGTGTATATATGTGACCGTGTTTGTGTGTGTGTGTGTGTATATGTGATCATGTGTGTGTGTGTGTGTATGTGATCATGTGTGTGTGTGTGTGTGTATGACCGTGTGTGTGTGTGTGTGTGTGTGTGTGTGATCATGTGTGTGTGTGTGTATATGTGTGTGTGTGTGTGTGTGTGTGTGTGTGTGTGTGTGTGTAGGTGCTGCAGATGGGCTTTAACCGGCTGCGTAACCTGACGGAGGCCATGCTGCGGGGCCTGGGGAAACTGCAGTACCTGTACCTGCAGGCCAACCTCATCGAGTCCGTCAGCGCCAACGCCTTCTGGGAATGCCTGGATCTAGAGAATGTGGACCTGTCCATGAACCGCCTGCAGGTACACACACACACACACACACACACACACACACACACACACACACACACACACATACACACACACACATACACACACACACACATGTGTACACACACACTCACACACACACACACACTTGAGCTAGAGAATGTGGACCTGTCCATGAACCGCCTGCAGGTGCACACACACACACACATGTGTACACACACACTTACACACACACACACATGTGTACACACACACACTTACACACACACACACACACACACACACACACACACACGTGTACACACACACTTACACACACATGGTCACATGTGTACACACACACTTACACACACAAACACACACACACGGTCACATGTGTACACACACACACTTACACACACAAACACACACACACACACACACACGGTCACATGAATAAACACACACACACACACACACACACACACACACACACACACATATATATATACACACACATGCCTTATCACCCCATTCAAAGAGCCAGTGCAGGGACAAGTACAGCGGCGATTTAAAGGACAAGTTCGCTATTTTACACTTAACCCTTAGAACCCGATTGACGAAGTGCGCCAAAACACACCCTCTCTTCTCTGTTATTGCGTGACAGAGGAGAAGTGTGGCAGAGGAGAAGTGTGGCTTCCAAAGAGACTACACACTTGTCTGGACGATCAAGTATGAAAATTTAAAAAATCATGAAATTAAATCAAATTGCATCATATTTACAGTCTATACTTTCATGCTTCACCTGGCGCACTCCATTACTCGCTTTGAATTACTCGCGAACCCAGGATCGTGATAGATATGGGAAGCATATCAGATGAAAGAGGAGAAACAGGGCTATATATTGGTATCATGGATATCGATCTTCTGGCTTATAAAACAAAAATATTAACATCATGTGCACAAACCAACGCTGCACACCCATTACCTCGCTTGAATTACTCGTCAACCCATGATCGATAGATATGCCACATATGTCAGATGAAAGAGGAGACACAGAGCTATCATTTGATATCAAATACATCATTCTGGGTTATACAACAGACGAAGTGACAGCAAAATAATAACTTCATATAGCTGGACTTCTAATTCCCACGCTTTTTGTCTGTTTTGTGGCAAAGCATGTTTATAATCCAACGCTTATCGTAGGTTTCATGGCAAAAACATTTTCATAATCCGGTTTTGAGATCCTATCAAATTCCTGCATGGCATCCAATTCAAGGCCCACATTGCATCCCAATTTGTTCAACAAAGAAACACCTTTTGCCTTTTTACTTGTTCATGGCAATGCAGTAAAAGTTGAGAATCATCATGAGTGCATACACCATAGTCACACATGCTAACAGGCAAACTTGGGTCAAGTCAGGTCAGATCAGTTCGTGGTCACAGATATGGGAGCGCAGAATGGTCATTTTTCATCGCTAAATAAAAATGGCATTTATTTCCGTGAATCACACACACCACATATTTCTGTAAATTGCTCAACCCCAGAGTATCCCTCCAACATGGCAATTATATTGCCCGTTTCAGGACAGTCGGCCCTACACACACATGAAATGCATGTAGAGCTATGAGCTTGCTGTGGTGAGATACAGGTCAAAAATATAAGAATTTTATAATATGATTTTTATATTTGAATTCTTTAAAAATCAAAATAAAATCAATGCTAGTACTAATACATGAAATGACCAGAATAAATCCTTATGAATAAAGGTAGTGAACATGCCCTAAAAACAGCTTAGGGTTCTAAGGGTTAAAGCCCTGTTTTCAGATAGTTTATGATTAAATAGAATGTTTAAGATTGAAATTTGGACACATGCTGCAGCTATTTTTGTGTGAGCATATCAGTGAACACCCTTGACCACTCGGTGAGTTTCGCGTCTTTGTAAACGAAAGTTTAATGCGTTTAGAAAGATTGTTCCAGTGCACCTATGTAGCTGCTGCCAGGGAGGTGGGGGGTGCTACCACAGAAACCGAAAATTCTCAGGACAGCAGCATGTGTTCAAATTTCAATCTTAAACGTTCTATTTAATCATAAACTATCTGAAAATAGGGCTTTAAGTGTAAAATACCGAACTTGTCCTTTAACCACTATCACTCAAAGGGTCGCAGCATAATTGAAAGGGCGTTTGGCATGATGAAGACCAGGTGGAGGTCAACACTTTTCAGAGCTGTGGAGGGTGAAGCCCACATTTGCACCACAGGTAATTGCTTCCTGCGCATTCTTGCACAATGTGTGTATGGACAATGGTGACACACTGACTCCAGATGAAGACATTTGAAGGGATAGGTATGACCCCCAACCTCCCCGTGAACCAATGGCATACAATGAAACCTCTGGGAATGACATAAGAAACAGACTGGCTGCCCTAGTTTCAGGCAATGTGCAAGCCCCGTGAACATGACAGGTGTCATATGTAACGGCGTGGGCTCGTTCACACCATCACATAATGAGGGACAAGAAACAGTTGTAAAGAATAATAATTTATTTAAAGAAGTGCAATCAAATCAGGTCAATAATATGTGTCTAGGGTATGTTGGTGCAATGTTGTGCGTGTATGGATGTGGTGAGCGTCTAGTAGATCAGTATCAGGATGTTAGCTGCAAAGGAAGAGAATTATCATTAAGATAGAGTGAGATGAAGAATGATAGAGTGTGTCCGTGAAGGAAAGAAGTCAAATAGTGCCTACCTGTGAGAGAGAGAAGCCCCTTTTATAGCCCAACCCCTAAGTGCAGGTGAAACCAATAAGGCACTTAGGCTGCCTAGGACACCCAGGCCTAGCACTGTCCGTGCACTGACTGCACTAGACCCATAGGGGCCGTGGTTTGCACCCAGGTGGGCGTCACACATATGCATGTCATTTGTGAGAGAGAGAGGAGTGGTGCGTGTGTGCCTGAAGCGCATCCAAGACAGAGAGCATCCTGGTCTGTTTTCACACATCCTGGTCTGTTTTAAATCAACCAATCAGTTTTCAGTGTAGGTGGGCTTATATCTCTTTTCTCCCGAACTTAATTAATCAGTTCAGTCAGTGTATCTAGGAACAGGAGCGTGTCAGTGCCCCTCAAAAAGGAACATTTAAGACCCATTTGATATCAGACTACACAAAAGTGTACCCAATTGTCTCATAAGAGTAAAACATAATGATAGTCTTGCACACTGCACTGTTTGTAACAGTGACTTTAGCATTGCTCACGGTGGGTTAAATGATTGCAAAAGACTTGTTGAGGTGAGTTTAACAAGAGTAATTTCATTTGCATATTACTCAGGCCTATACTAGATGGCTAGTTGCCAAGGCTACATGAAAAGGCCAAACTACCAAAATCTACATATTTCACTATCACAATTTCTATCAATAGGCCTTCCTTATTTGATGTACTGACTAGACATTATTGAACAAACATCTGAATTTCAGTATCTAGGTAGGTTAGGTTGGGATGTCTGCTATACATTGTTGGCATTACTGTTA
Source organism: Alosa alosa (assembly GCF_017589495.1). Classification (NCBI taxonomy): domain Eukaryota; kingdom Metazoa; phylum Chordata; class Actinopteri; order Clupeiformes; family Clupeidae; genus Alosa; species Alosa alosa. The sequence goes on along the minus strand of NC_063195.1, from coordinate 2,483,456 downwards.
AAATGCACTTCCAGTATAGTGAGTATTGGCAAAACCGGTTATCATTTTTATGTTGAGGCGGTGGGGGTGTTGTCGGCAGCTGCTGAAAGTAACTAATAAAGTAACTTGTAATCTAACTTAGTTACTTTTAAAATCAAGTAATCAGTTAAGTAACTAAGTTACTTTTTAAAGGAGTAATCAGTAATCAGTAATCAGATTACTTTTTCAAGGTAACTGTGGCAACACTGTGTACTACTTAGTACCGTCTGCTTGCAATAAATATTTTTACACTGCAGGTGTTTTGTATCTTTTCCAGTTATTACGGTTTTGAACTTCATTGATGTGATGACACAATGTCTTTGTTAGCATTTCTCTTTATTGCCCAATAAAATAAACACAACGGGCAAACGCATATATAAAAAATATATTAAACACAGAACCATTACAAAAATAACTTAAATGACACACATATATTAAAAAAAAGTATAAAAAAAACAAGGCACTGAAATGTATAAAACTGAGAAAGTGCAAATAGCAAACATAAAACAAACAAAAAACAAAACTACAGCTTATCGACCATTTTCTCAAAGAGGTTCAAGAACCTCTCACTCTTCTCATGCTCTCCTCTGCTCTTTATGTGACTCCTCAGTGAGGTAATCAAGGACATGGTTGTTCCTCTTTATGTGACTCCTCAGTGAGGTAATCAAGGACATGGTTGTTCCTTTTCTCTGTTTTTGGGTGAGGGAGTTGGGGGGCTATCCATGGCAGAGGTAGAGGTAGAGGGCTGAGACATGGCTGCAGAGGTAGAGGTAGAGGGCTGAGACATGGCTGCAGAGGTGGAGGGTCGAGTCTGAGGTGAGGAGGTGCTGGCGGCAGATGAGGGCTCAACAAGATATCTTGGATTACAATCAACAAATTCTGTTGCTATAATGTTGCTATATATATATATATATATATACCTCATGCATCTCCTCATAATACTGCCAGGTCGCAGCGGTCACTTCCCCCCTGTCTGTTCCTGACCCTGTTTTAGTTCTTAGCTCCTGGAAGGACACACAGCACACACAAAAGTAAATAATAACAAAAACATTATGCATTTATTGCCTTGCATTGACATTAACGTTGTAAGGTTTTTTTCTTTAATGGAATATCACATAAATATCACATACATACACTACCAGTGACCCTTCCCTCCAACCCCATTTCTGTAATCAGTGTCCTGTAGCATAATCAACAACAATGTACAGGTGCATGAACAGGAATGAATTACAAATTATTACAATAACAACAATACAATTATGAATGGCTACAACATTGAACGCATGACTCACTCCCACATTTGCTTTGCAGCGTATTTTGACTTCAGAAATTTCTGCTCGTTTTCGTGCCGAAAACGTATCAGCTGCCGTGTTTCCTCCGGCGTCCCTGTGTGCTAAAGCATGTATCAATGTCGCTAGTTGTCTACGCTGATATCAAACGGAATTCGCTGCTAATTGAGTTTAGTAAACTAGACATGCATGGAGTTCATTAGTCAGAGAAATGCAGGATTGTTGTGCACTCAGCAATGTAATTGAATGAATTGAGATAGCCCTTCGTCTCACGTGCACGCGCAAAACTAAGGGGAAGGGGGAAGGGGGAAAATAGAGAATTGAGATTGGCCCTCTGACCTGTCCATGAATTGCCTCCAGGTACTGGATGGCGGCACCTTCCATGGGCTGCCCAAGCTGACCACATGCGAGGTCTACTCCAACCCGTTCAGCTGCACACACACACACATGCAAGCACGCACGCACACACACACCCACACACACAGTCTCTGACCTGTCCATCCTCTCCAGGTACTGGACGGCGGCACGTTCCATGGGCTGCCCAAGCTGAGCACGTGCGAGGTCTACTCTAACCCGTTCAGCTGCACCTGCGAGCTCCTGGCTTCCCTGCGTTGGCTGGCCAACTTCCCCAACCGCACGCGCGAGCGCATGGCCTGCGACTCTCCGCCCGGTTTCCACGGCTACAGCCTGCTCAGCCAGAACCCGCGCATGCCCACCTACCGGAACGCCTTCCACGCTCTCAAGACGGTCTGCGCAGACGACCCCCGCAGCGGCGGACCCGGCGCCAACACCTACCTGTTCGGACCCGGCGGGGTCGGGGAGTGGCCGGGGGAGGAGGGATTCCCGGCGGCGGCCAATCGCGTTGCGAGGAGTGCGCTTCGGGGTCCCCGCCTCCTCCGGACGAGCCAATCAGCACGAGTCGCGTGAACCTGGGTCCGGGGCTGGTGGGAGGCGGCGGATCTGGCTCCGGGCCAGTGATGACCCTGAAGGACCTGAGCACGACGCTGCAAGGCCACACGGCCGTGGTCTCGGTCCACATCCCCGACCCGTTCCGCAAGATGTACGTGCTGGTGCAGTACAACAACAGCTTCTACACCGACATCCAGCCGCTGAAGCTGCCGCGCGAGGAGCTGGAGCTGTCGCGCCTGCGGCCGCACACCGACTACACCTACTGCGTGGTGTCCGTGCGCAACGCGCTGCGCTTCAACGAGACGTGCCTGACCATCCCCACGGGGCCCCGCGCGGTGCGCGAGCGTCTGCCCGGCGAGTCCAACGCCACGCACTACATCATGACGCTGCTGGGCACGCTGTTCGGAATGCTGCTGGCGCTCGGCGCCGCCTGGCACTGCGTGCGGAGGAAGAGGAGGGAGGAGGAGCGCAGCCGCAAGCTCAGCCAGATGAAGAGGAGTCTGATGGAGCTGCGCTACGGGGGCCAGGCCGAGGGCGCGGTCGGGGGCGGACCCGGGGGAGGAGACGACAGGGGGTCCGTTCACAGGATGCCCCCCATGGAGGCGTACCAGCTGCAGCTGCAGGAGGTGATGATGGACACGCCCCTCAGGGGAGGAGGGCCCTCTGGCGCCCCCAAGGGGAACTACATGGAGGTGCGTCGGGAGGAGCCCATTCCGGCGTCGCAGCTGTGCGACCCCGAGCAGGAGCGGGGGGGGGCGCCGACGACGACGGACATCCTGGGGCCGGAGGATGTCGGAGCGCAGGGTTCCGTGGCGGAGATCTCCACCATCGCCAAGGAGGTGGACAAGGTCAACCAGATCATCACCAACTGCATCGACGCGCTCAAGTCAGAGTCCACGTCCTTCCAGGCGCCGCCGCCCCCCGGGCTCGTCTCCATGGCGACCGGCGGCGACCCTCAGCTGGTGATGTCGACGACCTCGACGTCCACGGGGTCGGACCGACGCTGCTCCCCGTCGTCCCTTAGCGGACGCGCAGGCGTCTTCCTGTCTCCCGCCTACAAGGGCCGAAGCCCCGCCTCCCGTCCCGCCCTCCAGCGACACCACAGCGTGGAGGCCCCTCCCATGAAGCGGTTCGCTCCCTCCTCGAGGTTCCCTGCGCCGCCTCTGGCAAGGGGGTTGCCACGGTGACACCCGCCACGGTCATCATGCGCGCCTCTGAGGCTGAGCGCCTCCACGCCGAACACCACCGCCACTCCTACCCCGGCCCCGCCCCACTCCCACTTTCGCCTCCGCCCTCTCCCGCTTGACCCCTTCCCACCAAAGCCTCAAGCATCCTGGAGCCGCTATCGATACCACGGCAGCGTGAGCTCGCCTATTCCCAGCTGTCACCGGATGACTACCCGGATTATCAGGAGGTATGGCTACGCAATGAATCTAATTGTATTCATCAACAAGTCAATTAACCAATTAATCCAATCAAATGTATTCAATTTCAGTTAATCAATTAATCCAATTTCAATTTCGATCATCACAAACAGCATAATTTATAAAACAATGATTTTACAGTTTGCAATGATGTTGTTGTTTTGTCTTGAAGGGGAAATCTAGTTTGAAAACAAGCTAGGGTTTGAACGATAACAATTAGTTAATTAGTGCTGACATTAATTGGAGTCAAACCAGTCAACGTTAATTAAACCGGAATATGCACCTACAACAAAAGGGCATATACAATAGCCTTTAATTAAAGTCGACATCAATCAGACCAGAATATGCTTCTTTAACAAAATAGCATATAGAATAGCCTTTGAGGGCCATGTCACTAAGTCAACTCTAAGAGAATAGACTAGAAGGTCATGCCACCACATCAACTCTTAATAAATAGACTAGAAGGTCACGCGACCACATCAACTCTTACAGAATAGACTAGAAGGTCATGCCACCACATCAACTCTTACAGAATAGACTAGAAGGTCATGCCACCACATCAACTCTAATAGACTAGAAGGTCACGCCACCACATCAACTCTTACAGAATAGACTAGAAGGTCATGCCACCACATCAACTCTAAT
>NC_063195.1:2464171-2474171 GCF_017589495.1 Alosa alosa | reverse complement strand
TTATCCAGACCAGGCCAATCTAATCCAAACCAGACCAATCTAATCCAGACCAATTTAGTCCAGACCAGACCAGTCTAATCCAGACTACTCTAATCCAAGCCACTTGATCGCACACACACTAGCTCACTTTAATATAGACCAAACCAGACCACTCTAATCCAAACCAAACTGGACCTCTCTAATCCAGACCATTTTAATCCATGTCAGACCACTCTAATCACTCGCACCCTCTACCTCTCTTTCTATTGCTTTACCACTCATCTCATTCTCTCTCTCTACCCAATCACTTTAATCCAGACCAGGCCAATCCAGAGGTCTAATCCAGACCAGACTGCTCTAATCCAGACCAGATTCGATTTCGAGTGTCCTCTCCAAGGCCAAGAGTTCAGTCCACATTGAAACAGTCCTTAGTGATCATGTAATCAGCCTTAAGCAGCCAAATCAAATTGGATGGTTCCTCTGTTTACCTGAGCCAATCAAACAGTCCCTCTGTTTTTCTGAACCAATCAGATGGCCCCTCTGTTTTTCTGAACCAATCAGATGGCCCCTCTGTTTCTCTGAACCAATCAGATGGCCCCTCTGTTTCTCTGGGGGGCATTTGGGATTATTTGAGTTTGGCTTGGTTTCGAAGTTCTTCTGTTTTAAAGTCTGCTTTGTCCTTCAGTGACTCTTCTGGACCTTTTCTTTTCATTTCATCTCAGAAAAAGAGACCCTAAGAGAGTATGTGAAAAGAGAGAGAGAGAGAGAGAGAGAGAGAGAGAGTGTGTGTGTGCTTATGTTAGGATGCCCCTCTCCAGGGTGAAATCTCAGCTTTTCAAACTCTGCAAACTGTAGCACTGTCCTGCGTTTCCATGAAACTAATAGGAAATGTTTGGGTCTCCATGGAAATTAATAGGAAATGTTTGGGCTTCGACCCAGAAAAGGATCAAGGAGTGTGAGGTGTGTTTTGAGTGTGTCAGTCCGTGTGTGTGTGTATATATATAGAAATAGTCGGTTAATAAAGGGCTGTGTGTAGCTGAAGCAGGCGTCTGTGTGTGTGTGTGTGTGTGTGTGTGTGTGTGTAAGTGTGTACGCTATGGAGACTGCTGGTTACCTAAGGGCTGAATCAAGCCAGTGGAGAAATGTCAACATGAGCACAATAATAAAGCGTTTGATTTCCTAAAGAACATCACTGGGTGAGAGTCTTTCATGATTGTGTATTTATCTGTGTGTGTGTGTGTGTGTGTGTGTGTGTTGTGTGTGTGTCGTGTGTGTGTGTGTCATATAACCATGGCAACTGGTTTGATGTATGAGAGAGGCATTGACCTCAGATGACATTCAACAGTTTACACCCCCGGTTTTACGTGTTGTGCAGAAAAATCAAACAGATGTCCTGTGGGAAATAAGTTAGTTAATTAATGAATCAATGAATGAATGAATTAATGAATTAATTACATAATATGTAGGCTTATATTGCACAACATATACCAGGGATGGGCAAACTGCGGCACGTGGGCCGAATCCGGCCAAGCACTTTAATCCGGCCCGCGGAGCATTTAATTTGGTTATCAGGCTGCTCGCTATTTTTTTCCTGCGATAGACGTCGTTGGTGAGCTTTACTGCAAACTGCTTTTCACTCTTCTTAGAGAATATTTACAATGTCAATGTGAAAACATCATGTTAAATAGAGATGATAGGCCTACTCTTTGTTATCTCCTTTGCAGCTGATCTAACTTGAGTGTTATGCTATTCCATTTAATTGGGAACCTGAGCGCTCACGAGAGGGAGAGAGAGTGGCAGGTTCTAGCTGGCTTGTAATTGTTGATAATTGATATCTCCTTCTTATAAGACACGTTTAAAAGGAAATCATGAAGGCAACAGTAGTTCCCACTACTGACCATTTATAAATTGTGAGAGGGCACAGCCATAGGTACAGCAGTAGCCATACCGGAGTGGAGCTGGCAGAAGAGCTGGCATTGAGAACTAAACGTGAATTGTTCTTAAAGCGACAGTGCACAATTCATTTATAAATTTGTTAAACAGTATCAATTTAGCAGTATTTTTAAGCAATTAATATTTTAAAACAAAATTACTTTTGATACTAAATGATAGGCTATAAAAAATGTATTTTTGTGTGTGTTTTGCCCACCCCTGACATATACAATGCAAGACAATTTAAATATGAACTTTGAGCCTGAAAGATGTTTTTATTTTTGTTTTGCCCTTGAGGTAGAAGGCTACACAAACATGAAATAAATATTCTATTAGCATATAATATTTATTAGCCATTATCATACAAGTAGATTACTCGGATGTTAACACATCTTGTATTTGTTACACAATCTAACATGGCTGGTTATACTGTAGATAGTGAGATACAACAGTTTGGCTTCATGACAGATTAATCACATGTCTGATACATGAAAAGTAGCTCTTGGCAGATTAAGCTAAGAGATACAAATGAAGTTTTGGGTCTGTGTGTGTGTGTGTGTGTGTGTGTGTGTGTGAGAGTGTGTGTGTGTGTGTGTCCTGCAGGATGAAAAAGGTCATGTGATCTAGAGCAGAGACACTGAGGAGTCTCCACCAACATAAAACGCTGCATGGAGTGTGTGTGTGTGGTGTATGTGTGTGTGTGTGTGTGTCAGGAGGCCATGGATATAACACCGAGCACTTCGTTCAGCATTGCTGCCGTAGCACTATGGACAAGATGTCGCTGTGCGAAGCACATGAAGAATTGTGCCAGCATCGCCGGTTCGAATCCTGCTTGATGACGTGACCGCCGCTGTCAGGCGATCTCCCGTTAATTGTACCGCTGTTCGGTAGTCACCGCAATCGCGAGTCCGTGCGTCAGGGTTTAACAGACAGACATACGTTTATAAAAAACGTATGTTTTTCCGTGAAATTTGTCCACAAAAAAGTGTAGATTGTATCTTGTCAATTATGCAAAAACGTAAAATTCGACATTTTAACCCGTACGTTTGTTTATCGTGGATTTTCTCAAAATAGCACTGTGCGCAAAGCAACTGGTTTCGCCTTGCAGGGTCACATATAGGCCTAGGCTTCACGTGGACTTGGAGACAGACTCCCCAAAGCCACAGTGTGTGGTTTGCAGTGAAGTGCTATCTAACCAGTCTAATGTTGTTCTCCACACTGTTTTTTTTAGCGTGAGAGCTCATTGAGTGAGTGAGTGAGTGAGTCTGTCTGTCTGTTGCCATTTGCAGTAATATACAATATTGAGGATATGACACATTTTAACACATGACTAATACTCTATAGTCCCAACACATGACTAATACTCTTTAGTCCCAACACATGACTAATACTCCAACACATGACTAATACTCCAACACAGGACTAATACTCCAACACATGACTAATAGTCTTTAGTCCATATAACACGACTAATACTCTTTAGTACTGACTAATACTCTTTCCATATAACACATGACTAATACTCTTTAGTCCCAACACATGACTAATCCTCCCAACACATTAATACAGTCCCAACACATGACTAATACTCCAACACATGACTAATATTCAACACATTTAATAGTCCTAACACACAACTAATACTCTTTAGTCCCAACACATTACTAATAGTCCCAACACATGACTAATACTCTTTAGTCCCAACACATGACTAATACTCTTTAGTCCCAACACATGACTAATACTCTTTAGTCCCAACACATCACACTCACCTTGTCGTTGTGCCATTGCTTAAATCAGTTACTGTTGGGTCCACACTGATGAGTGTTGTGTGACTGATTTCCTGAAGATCGTGTCATATGGAAAGTTTGTTTTCACACTCTCAAAATGGACACCAGAGTTCAGTTCACGCCGATGTGTGTGTGTGTGTGTGTTGTTGCTGGGTCAGACGCTGTTAACTCTGTGTGGACAACGCACAAACTGACTAAGAGTCACCATTGACCTGCTGTCACACAGCACCAGGGGCGGAGCTACGCAAGTTCCAAGTTATCGTTTAGATAGATACTTTATTGATCCCCAAGGGGAAATTCAGGAAATTATTGTCTCAGTCATATACAGTCCACAAGATAATGTGTCCTGAAGATATGGACAGTGTGTACCATGGTACAATCCAGGGCCGTAATATTCAGATATGATCAAAATGCCCCCCCCCCCACCCCAATATACGGACATATAAAAAAAGACAAAAACGCTATACTACAAGAAACCAACAAGCAGCGCCATCTGAAATGTAATCAAACGTAAATAACGCACAAATTAGCGATGGTTCCAGAGAGAGTAGCCTACACCCTTGAGTGGTTTGTCCTGGTGGTTTTAAGTATATATATATACTCTTTTGATCCCGTGAGGGAAATTTGGTCTCTGCATTTATCCCAATCCGTGAATTAGTGAAAACACATACAGCACACAGTGTACACACAGTGAGGTGAAGCACACACTAATTCCGGCGCAGTGAGCTGCCTGCATCAACAGCGGCGCTCGGGGAGCAGTGAGGGGTTAGGTGCCTTGCTCAAAGTCACGGACAGAAGACGACCCAAGAGCGCAAGTTCAAATTCAGAGTCTTTTTATTGAAGGGTTCAGGGGAAGAGGAGGAGAGAATCGTGAGGTCTTGGAGGTTCGGTTCCAGGGGTGCTAGGAGTGCCAGGGGTGTCAGGGGTTCCAGGGGTTCTCGGGGCTCTGGGGTTTTCAGGGTCCTGTGGGTTACCTGGGCTCGGGGGTCACCAAGTTTCGGGGGTTCCAGTCCAAAGGTGCTGAGTGTGTGTGTCCCCAGTGATTGAGCCGGCGCCGGGCTGAGGGTGGTGACGCCAGCGTCGGGGCTCGCTTCGTCTGGTGGTTGGAGGCCTGGGGAACACACGCACACACAACAGCAAGGTGAACAGCAGGCAGTAGTACAGACCAGGGCTAGGCACTAAACGTGGTGAGAGACAGAAGGCAGATTCGAGTTACCGGGGCTGAAGATCGGAGAGTAATCGAGATGATCCGGAAGGCAGGTCGGGATAACGGGGCAGTAGAACAGGAAGGCAGTCAAGAAAGGATCCGAATCACAGGTAGGAGTCAGAGAGTAGGGCAGGCAGGTTACTGGTCCAGGTTTGAAGACGATCTGACAGGGCTTGGCTGAAAAACAGGGCTTTATATACTGGGAGAGGTTAGTGGAGAAATGCAGTGCAGCTGGCAGAGTAATTAGAGCAGAGTGGGGCAAGGTGAGGATGGTGATTGGGAAATGCAAAAACAAGAGCAGAGCAGGGCGGAGCCAGGTGGAGCTCGTTAGGCAGAGTAGAGAGAGAGGAGCAGAGTGGCAGAGAATTGAATTCAATTAAGGTTGTTACCAGGGAGAGAGAATGCTCATGACACTCAAGGGCACTTCAGCCGTGCCTACTGATCGGGGTTCGATCCGGTTACAGGTCCGAAGTGTTAACCAGTAGGCCACGGCTGCCCCAAAAACCTGCCTGGTTTTGCATTTTTTGTTAGTGCCGTGTGCTATCAAAAGCTTCCATTTACTGCACCATACTGCGTTGCAGTAAGGTTGTCAACAATATCGCAATAGCTACCGATACAATTCTCACAAAACTTAGCACAGGCTACACCATTAATTTTTGGAGGCGATCAAGTGAAACTTGCCCCTTTTATTTAAATGATGAATTTGTGCGTGCCTGTGTTATTAATTTTTTTCATGTCTTACAACATAAATAATTCATTCATATGCTAGTAGTAATGTCAGAAATTAACCTGTTTATAGGCCTCTTAGAAATGGTTGTTGCATCTTGCATGTTACATTTAGATGTGCACTCAATCGCGATCCATGCAGGCAAAACGTAGGACTCAAATGTGGCAACGGCACACAAGTTGGAAAATGTTTTTACAATGCACTGCCGGTGATAGCCTACAGTTAATGTGAATTGTGGACAATAACAAAAGAAAGGAATTTGCACCGCCATTCACCAAATAAAGGCTGTAGTAGTGTTTCTACATGTTGGCACAAAACATAATTTCTGTCAGAAACCAGCCTATAATGCTATAACGTTGTGAAGTGAGTCAGACAATAGAGGGGCCTGTCTTAGTAGCCTATTCCTGAATCCTGTCTCTTTCAAACTATGTTAAAATTGTGTGATTAGCCGTCAGCATAATAAAATCTAAATTAAAATACAAAATCTTATTACTGTAGGCTTTAGGTCCAAACCTATGAGTCTAAGCCTTAGTTTTAAAAACAACTTCAGGTGTAAGTAATTAGTGAATAGTAAATAGTAGTGCATTCTGTGTTATATAGAGGTTAACAAAGATACTCTATATTACAAACTAAATTTTGGAGACAAATGAAGTCATACTACAGGTGTACTGTATGTCCAGGGATGGGTTACTGAATGGGCCCACTGGGCCCAAGAGCTCAGGGCCCTGAAGCCCAAACCTCAGCGTGAAGCTGCTTCTTCTCCACCCTTCTCTTCTCTTTCCACAAACTCACCAAAAGTCATCATTTAAAAGGGACATTTAAAAAAATCTATTTTGGCATCTGTGCCCAGGGGTTCATAATCCATCCATGCCTATATCCGTCAGAAGTTTGGAATACCCTAATTGAAAAACTTCACCTCACCTTATCTACCAACATGCTCCTATTCCATCATGCACTTCACCTTATCCACCAACATACTCCTATCCCATCATTCACCTCACCTCACCTTATTTTTCCATTGCTCTGGGGTGTGTTTCCCAAAAGCATTGTTGCTAACCTGTTCGCAACTTAGTTTGTTTGGCAATGGGAAATTGCATTGCAACCACCAAAGTTGCTAGCTTAGTTAGCAACCATGCTTTTGGGAAACGCATCCCTGCATGTCATCTCCTTCATTGCTCTGATTGGTTGGTTTTAGGTCTATCCAACTGCGTCCATTGGCATTTTGACCGGCGTCCATTGGTGACGCCTCTTGGAAATGGGAGGTGAATGAACCTTGTCCAGACCCAACACAAACACACATACACACACACACCAGGGTTTACATTAGTTAACAAACTCAGAGTTTATTACAGAAGACTGAGATATCACACAGAGCATGACGTCTATTGCCGGAAGGTAATGCCTTATACAGACTTTCCTTCGAGAGGAGCTGGTAGGGGGACAGTTGATAAGTGTTATTTTTGTCTTCTGTAATAAACTCTGGGTTCGCCAACTGCATTGTTAGTGCTTTGTTTTATGTGTAGGGGACCCTGAGCAAGCTACTGATGAGGTTTGATGCTGTTTTGAACAATATTACTGGTTAAAAAATGTTCTTTGGGAAGCGTTTCGGTCATTGGCACTTAGCTAATCCACTGCTTGCGATTTGGGGCTATAGCGTATAGGTCATTAGAGCTGTTATGGTATGACCAGGGGCCTATTGCACAAAATTAGGATAAGGGATTAAGCCGGGATATCTTGGTTATCCTGGCTCAATTTATCTGTGATCCAGTTGCACAAAAGCAGGATAGGGGGCAGCAGTATATGTTATGGTATAAATCACCATGGTGATTTATTCTGTGGAGCTAGCCTGCTCCAGACTAGGCTAAGTTCCAGGATCTATTTAATCTCATCCCTTATCTCAGTCAGCAGTCACCACAAACAGAAACCAATAGTTATTCCACTACCCACTACACATTGTTATCACATATACCTAGACCCACTGTCATTATTTAAACGTTTGTGATCATTAATTAACTCTTACATACTCGCCATTCCCGACCTGTCATGCGACAACGTGACGTCACGGGAGTGCCTAACCATTTCACGCGTGGTGGTCGCGGAACTAGTTGCAATATTCTCCTAAACAGAGGTGTTGCTGTTTGTTGCTGTTGTGAAAAGCCTATCTACCTACTTCACACCGTAGAAGAAGCAATGAAGCCTCTCTAGTTGCCATGGTGAATCAGTGAATCTGTGATCGTTGGCGGGGTCTATTTGAGGGAGCCGTGAGCGCGCATTTATCCAGGATAGGTTTCACCTGGCTTTGATGAATCCGTGTCTGCTCATCCTGGCTTGCTCAACAGTGCAACCAATTAAGCCTGTACGCTCTTGTTTTGGATTCATTGAGCGCAGCTCAGTAACTTATCCCGGATGTCTTAATTCAGCTTTTGTGCAACAGGCCCCAGGGCTTTGATCACACAGATTGAACTCATACAAACAGTGATATCATGCCTGATTTAAACTCACAGAAATGAACTCATACAAACAGTGGTATCATACCTGATTTAAACTCTGAGAAATGAACTCATATAAACAGTGATATCATGCCTGATTTAAATTCACAGAAATGAACTGATATGAACTGATACAAACAATGATAGCAGCCTGATTTAAACTCAGAGAAATGAACTGATATGAACTCATAAACAATGATGAGTCAGCCTGATTTAAAACTCAGAGAAATGAACTGATATGAACTGATACAAACAGTGATAGCAGCCTGATTTAAACTCAGAGAAATGAACTGATATGAACTGATACAAACAATGATAGCAGCCTGATTTAAACTCAGAGAAATGAACTGATATGAACTCATACAAACAGTGATAGCAGCCTGATTTAAACTCAGAGAAATGAACTGATATGAACTCATACAAACAATGATAGCAGCCTGATTTAAACTCAGAGAAATGAACTGATATGAACTGATATAAACAATGATAGCAGCCTGATTTAAACTCAGAGAAATGAACTGATATGAACTCATACAAACAATGATAGCAGCCTGATTTAAACTCAGAGAAATGAACTGATATGAACTGATATAAACAGTGATAGCAGCCTGATTTAAACTCACAGAAATTATCTCATATTTGTGTAAACTCACGTCAGCCCCGCCGGAAAACCTTACCGACTCCTGTCAGCCTGGGAATTCTACTGACTCACCCGATTCTGGGAATTCTTCAAACTCACCCCATTCTGGGAATTCTACTGACTCACCCGATTCTGGGAATTCTTCAAACTCACCCCATTCTGGGAATTCTTCTGACTCACCCCATTCTGGGAATTCTTCAAACTCACCCCATTCTGGGAATTCTTCCGAATCACCCGATTCTGGGATTTCTTCCGACTCACCCGATTCTGCGCTACTGCCTTGAGCATTTGACTGTTGTAGGCTGTAGCACATATGTCTATGTAATAATTTATACGCAGATGAATTGAAGAGTTTATGGTAGCACTTTATTTTAGCGAACATGTTAGCCATTAATACATCACTAATATATGTATGTGTTAGTGCTCAACAAGGTCTATATTAGGCGTCATTACACTTTAGCGAATGTTGGATGAAATAAAAAGAAAATGCTAATGAATCAAAAACAGATAACATTATATGCATCTTGAATTCAATCTACACATAGACACAGAACTTAGATCTACACACAGGACACATCATGAAATCAGATCTATAGACAAGACACATCATGAATTCAGATCTATAGGCAAGACACATCATGAATTCAGATCTATAGACAAGACACATCATGAATTCAGATCTATAGAGGACACATCATGAATTCAGATATATAGACAAGACACATCATGAATTCAGATCGAATTCTTATCCAGTTAAATTTCCTAATTTGAAGCACTGATCATCTATAGAACAAGTTAGTTTCCATTATAGCTGATACATGTGATTAGTAGATTACAATAGTATGTTGCCTTGCAATACAGTGGTAGATTACAATAGTATGTATGTTTTACAATCAAATGGTAAATTACAATAGAACATGCCTTACAATACAATGGTAATTACAATAGTACATGCCTTACAATACAATGGTAGATTACAATAGTACATGCCTTACAATACAATGGTAGATTACAATAGTATACGTCTTACAATCAAATGGTAGATTACAATAGTATACATCTTACAATCAAATGGTAGATTACAATAGTACATGCCTTACAATACAATGGTAGATTGATAGTAGTCCTTGAATTATTGATTTCAAAGAGAAAAGGCAGTACAGCATAGCATTATGATAGGCACTTTATGTAGAACTGTAGATTTGTATGCTACTAATCCGTGAATTAGTGAAACAC
>NC_063195.1:2381671-2461671 GCF_017589495.1 Alosa alosa | reverse complement strand
GACAGAGAAAGGCAAGCATATGCTCAGGGCACAGAACACAGTTGCATGTCCAGTGTAGCCATGGGTCTGGTGAATATAGCGAATTCAGATGGCTACAAGCTCATGCTTTGCCTGGTCTGGACTAGAAGCCTATGTTTCAAAGATTTAGAAACGGGGCACGTAGCGCTCTAGAATCTTTGGTAGCCTAGCAACCCAGCCCCCTGGTAAAACAAATGTGTTTGTCAGAGAGAAGCTGAGGCCTTGTAGTTTCTTATAGGGAACAATCAGAATAGCTGTGGGAAGTACTGGCACAGAGGTACAGGCTACAGGCTAGTTTTATATTTCTGCCGGATAACAAGTACCTCTGAACTGACCACATTTCAGCCCTCTAGGTCACTAGAGATGACTTAGAAACACAACTGAGCCCTAGCACCAGGTCTTGTGAAGCTGTATGCAAAAGCAGATCAATATAGAATAAAAAATGAGTGCTTTGGACCATTTGGTAAAATGCCCTATGGAAACTCCCCATAGGACTTTAGGTTACCTAAAATGCGTACTGACAATAAAAGGCTTACTGTGTGGCAATCTCTTGGTGTAGAAGCATAATCCTGGTCACAAATGAAAGGTAACACTCTGAGGGTTCTTGTAGACTATTTGGATTGTATGTCAGGGGTTCTGGTATAGATATATATATATAAGGGGTTCTGGTATAGATATATATATATATAATGGTTCTGGTATAGATATATATATATAAGGGGTTCTGGTATAGATATATATATATAAGGTATAAGTCTCTTTTTTGCATTTTCTTTGTTGCTTCAATGGGTGTGTATAAGATGGACCATACCTCTGCACAACTAATATTGGATAAAACAACATGAATATTCCATTTCTAGGGATTCCTGTTTCCTGTGAATATGGCAAGACCCAATATGTAGCATCTACTTATTGCACTGCAGCTAGAAAGTATAGGAAGCACCAAAAGTGGAGGGGGGGCATTTTTTATCAAATTTAAGTGAGACGTAGTGAGATTAATCTGATAATGTAAAGCACCATACAAATTGTACATTAAAAAGGTTGTCATATATGTATTCCCAAAAGTCCAAGCTTTCAAATGGTGTATAACAGGGGTCTCCAACCTTTTTGGGACTGAGGGCTACCTGAAGACCCGAAATCATATGGAGGGCTACTCATTTAAAACAAACATACCCTCACCCCTTTTTTGCGAGGGTAGTCCTCCTAAATAATAGGCCTATGTGATTTTTACTTTTAAATTATCAATATTGTGCAGGCCAATACGTCTTTATATATTAAGCAACTGTATTTTCAAATGTAATATCAATAACCTATGCAACACTACCAACATTTTTTTCAGTTTGTTCATTTCAAAGTTTGCATGGGGAATCTAATCTATTTTTTCTATCTTTTTGTGCAATTAATAATTTGGGTTACAATTTGTACCCAATTTATACCCATCCACCATTATGAATTCAGGGGTTGTTTAAGTTCTGATTTCAGTGGACAATTCGGTTTTAACATTTCAATAGTAATCGCCCACACCACCCTAACATATGAAAACTCCTTTTAAAGTTATTGCACACCTGAAATTATCCATGATCTGACAAAAAGGGTAATGCACAGTCCTGCTCAGTCATGCAGGCTATAACATTTTCAGCTATTATTATACGGCAGTTGCCTACGGAGGAGAAAAGGCCTGTGAGCTAAAGCAATTGTTTTTCAGTCCTTGAACAATCATGCAAGAACCGTATTTGACGAACATGGAATGGCCACAGAACTTTTGCAAAGATATGCTTCCATTGGCTACACCAGACAAGCAAGTTTTTCCCCTTTACTGTCTATGCGTCGAAAGCAGCGTGTATGCGCTCGCTTCCGTTGTTGTTTAAAGATTGAATGGGAACGGATTTGGAGCCAAAGGCTAAAATTTAACGCAGCTACAATTTGTAAGGTATCACCAATATCAATTTAATGTTACAGATGTATGGCTACATACATTCTTAAAATGGTTCTGGTCTAGACTTAAATATCTATTGAAAACTTCACAATGGAGCGTGTTTTTAGAGCGTGATCTGCAGGCGACCTGTTGGCTATTTTTAGAAAGTGCGCTGGGGGCGCCTCATAGCCGTCCCGCGGGCACCGTGTTGGAGACCACTGGTGTATAATATTACTATGCTACATAACAATATGGTGCATAAAATTGGTTTAGAATGTTGGGGGGAGGTGTGCCGTGGAAGGCTGTTCCATTTAAGAAAATAAATACAAAGAACTTCTTCATGTCCATGAATAGAGAGAGTTTAGCTTACTGTTTAGTTGGAGTTGCTACACCTCAGCGAGAACAATACACGGCCATTTTGAATTGAGACATAGTAAGATAAATTTGATCATGTAAAGCACTACTCATATGTGACCAGGCATGGCAAAACCAGGCACATGTCTCCCCAGAGACATTTTGAGTTATTCACAGATTCTGAAAGTGTAGTTTCTAAGCTATCCAATTATGTCTCATGGAGATCTGATAATATTTGAATAAGTTGTAGCCATTTTAAAGCATACACATCTCAAAGCTACAAGCTGAGAAATCAGGCTTTTCAATTTGACTACTTTCTCCCTCAATCCATGGGAGGGGAATACAATGGTCCTCATTTACATGACATTAAGATCAACCCTCCCCCCTGTCACGGTCACTGATCTGTCAGCCTGCAGTGCATCATATGATGCTAATGACCCATCGAAACTATCTGTAATGGGTTACAGAACCAGCTAGTAGCAATGGATAAAGTAGTCTAAAACAAACATGAGATCACGTTTGCAAACCATGTTATTTTGAATGAACACCCAGTGCAAGGCACCAGGTTGGCAATGGATTTAGCAGGTTTAGCAATGGGGCAATTCCAGCGTTATGGATGTGACATTTGGACTCATATTGGTAAATAAACTGCCTTAGAACAGGGACAATATTAGTATCAGTGAATTAATTTGCATAACGTTTAGTGCCATCTCTGTAGCTGAATACTGACAAACCCTCAAAATTAATATAATCCTAACAATACATGAGATATTATCAGCGTTATGGATGTGACATCAAAAGAACACACTTTTATGGGAGATTACAGCACATATTTTCTACAAACTCTTTGAATTTTTACGGAAATGGCTGAAATCATTATATGTGTAGCATAAAGGAGACTTGAATGAATACAAAAAGTGTGTTTTTGAAACTATTTGTCGTTTTTGTAATACATTATTTAGGGAAAACTGGCGTTATGGATGTGATGTTTTCATGTTATGGATGTGACGTGTCTGAACAGTCCTTCACAAACTACATGGAGCACTTGTTTGAGTTGTGAATTTTGACATGAAACAATTGAAATACTGTAGTAATTATGAAAAACTAGAATGGAATTGTTGCACCCTTATAGCCCACTAAGATCCACAGGAAGAATCAGGACAACAGGTCATTTAAATATACAGTATAATTTAATTAATTGCATATACAAACAGTTTATAATACACAAATCCATGCCTTCCACTCCATATAAAGAGTTGTAATGAGTGGGCAAACTCCTGCTCCTCCTTAAAGAAAGTGGTTGGCTGAATATGGTGCACACTCTGGGTGCCTATGACAGAGTAAAGAGGTTAAATTACTTTAACTTTAGTTTAATTACTTTACTACAGGAATAGAAAAGTATGTGGGAAAGCGCAAAAAATTTGGTTTGGTTTTGCTTTGGTTTTGTAAAATAATTAAATTACATTTAATAACACTGCAAAATTGCTTTCTCATCATAGACGTTTATAATTATACAACATGCTCTCAAAATACTCACCTAAAAGTGGTGCCACATTTCCCCACAGACTCTCCAGCTGATGTTGTTGAGTGAACAAATGGATGTCTGTTTCCACCACTAGTTTTACATTAATATTAGAGCAATAATGTGCAGCTGTTGTGGCAAAGGACTGTGCATTGTTCACAATGACCTTTCGGCTTAAAACAGCGGAACTGACACACCTTTTAACTGTCCCACCCACTCCATCAACAGCT
The DNA here is from genome assembly GCF_017589495.1 of Alosa alosa. Taxonomy (NCBI): domain Eukaryota; kingdom Metazoa; phylum Chordata; class Actinopteri; order Clupeiformes; family Clupeidae; genus Alosa; species Alosa alosa. Next base: position 2,457,632 of record NC_063195.1, on the reverse strand, counting down.
CCCTTGCCATGGCTTGTGGCAAAGTAGTGCCATTCCACCTGGATTAAACAAAAATGAGAATTATTGAATAAATAAAGAGCACCATGTGTAGCCTTCTAATACAGAACAGCCCACAATGATACAAAAATATTTCAATAGTCTTACCTTAAGGTTTGGAAAGATAGTTCTAAAAGTCGTGGACATGAAGGTCCAGATGAATTTGTTTTTAAACTGTGATGCTGCCCCATCACTAAAAATGTGCAGACAACTCACATTTGTTTTTTTTTTCAATCAGGTCCTCCACCACCTTTGACAGGAATGTACACACAGCCTTCTTTCCATGTTCTAAAGAATCACTGACAATGGCATAGGATTGTGCATCACCTTTGCACCATCCAACAGCTGTGAAAAGTGTGACTTGTCTACTGGTCCAATGGGCTGCCTGAATTTCATCTTGATATGCAGTGGTGTAGTTTTCTGCAAAATCAATCTGTAACACTGCAACAGCTTCACTCATGTATTTTCTCTTCTCTTGGAACATTGCACTTTGTTTTCTTTTTATATAGCAGTGCTTAAGAAATGTAGTGGCTGAAGCTAACAGTGATGCAAGCACATCCCCCAATCCTCCACTCTTCATCAGTTTAACCTGAACCCCCCCTTCAGATTCCCATGACTGCCATGTTGTTTGGGTGTTCTTGTCTTCATCTGGGATGTTGGTAATCAGGTTCTTAAGGAGAATTCCATCACAGCATGTCTCACATCTGTTCAACATGCACTCTGCAGAGTCAGGATTGCAGACCAGAGCTCTGATAAAGGTTGAGATGCTTTGGAAAGCATGTCGAGGAATGAGTTTGTGTAAACTCTCAAGCAGCATTTGTATGTTTTCGTGATATTTATAGAGGCAAACATTACGAGGTGTTTCTGCTTTTGTGAAGACCTCCCCTGGCCGCAGCTCTGCAAATTTGGATTTTCCTACCTTACCCTCCGGCTGCTCTTCCTGAAAGACTCTGTATGCCTCTAAAATAGACATAGTTAAGTGTCTCTTTTGATATGTCTTCTTAACTCCACCCTCTTTTATAACGACAGCATCTTTCTTACCAGGTGCCTGTCGAGAGATGTCATCACGCACATAAAACTCCCTGACCTTTTGTTTTATGAGATCTGTGGTGATTAATACTTTTCTTTTCTTTTCAATGTGGCTACTGAGTCCAATTGCCTCAGAAATCTTTTGTATCACTGCCTTTTTTTTGTTTGGACTTTGAGGAAGAGCAATAAGGACTCGTTTGACTGCTCGCCCAAGTGACTGCTTTGTCTTATATGCACACTTGGGAGACCCGGGTACAGATAAACTTTGATTTTTAAGTCGGAGTCGTCTTTTTCTCTGTCTCTCTTTTGCCAAAGCCCGCAGTCTTTTTTTCTCCTTAGAAATCTAGAGAATCCAGAAAGAGAAATCTAGAGAAGCTTCAGAAAGAAAAACTCTACCTGTGCACTTATCAAAGGTGATCTCATCAATTAGCTGATCTACTGGCTGAAGAGCTGTCCTAATTAGAATGACCTGGTTTAAGTGAATGTTAAACACACACACACACTCACTCCTTTCACGCACATATAGACTTACTCACACACACACACACATACACACTGTCCCCAACCTACACTCACACTCACTCTCTCTTTCAGACACACACAGACTCACTCTTTCACACTAGATCTTGGTCTGGACCAGCAGGACCCTGAAGAGAAACCACAGGACAAGACGACAAACCCCACACACGTTCACCTGCATGTCCATTACCCAAAATCACCTGCACCCCCGCAACAGGCAAAGCTGGCCGTACCCCAAGCACAACTTCTCCCGGCACCAAATCAGATCAGATTGTTGAGAAAAAGGCAAAACGGATTGCAATATAAAGGCTCTCTCTCTCTCTCTCTCTCTCTCTCTCTATGGGACAACATAAACACACACACACACAGAGATTCAGTGTGGAGGATGTAAAAGCCCATCACAATCCCTCCAAACCAGAAGCCCTTGCTGAGTGCTGAGGTGTGCTCTCTCCTTAGGATGTGGGACGCTGCTTTCAGGTCGGGGGATGCAGATGCACTCAGGGCAGCACCACAAAGCCTGACAGCGGGCATTTGAGGCAAAGTCGGACTGTGCTTCAAGGATACAGGGACTCTTCACCTCAAATGACCCTCAGAGCATGTGGAAAGGCACAAAGTGCATTACAGAATACAGCAAGAAGAATGCACAATGCTCCAATGACCCTTCCTTACCTGATGCTCTCAATTATATGCTTCGAGGCCTCCAACAACACCACGACTACCAGGTTTACACCCTCGCCATATGAACCCCCTCTCAGTGTGACAGAAAGGGAGGTGACGCTCACACTGCAAACAAATAAACCCCCGCAAAGCAGCAGGTCCTGATGGGATCCCAGGATGTGTCCTCAAGGATTGTACATGGCAACACTCAGGGATCATAAGTGACATTTTCAACACCTCACTATCTCAGGCCATTGTACCAACATGCCTCAAGATGTCTACCATCGTCCCTGTGCCAAAGGCCAGGACAGTGACCGTCCGATTGCACTCACCCCAATAATAATGAAATCTTCTGAGAGGTTGGTAATGACGTATATCAAGAAGGCCATCAACATACAGTAACATCTGACTCTCAGCAGTATGAGGGCCATCAACATACAGTAACATCTGACTCTCAGCAGTATGAGGGCCATCAACATACAGTAACATCTGACTCTCAGTAGTATGCTTACAGGCAGAACCGCTCCACGGCTGATGCTGATCTCCGCACACCGGCTCTCCCCAGGGCTGTGTCCCCAGGGCTGTGTCCTCAGCCCACTACTCTACACACTGCTCACCCACGACTGCAGAGCTCACTACTGCATGATAACAACCTGATAGTAAAGTTCGCAGACGACACAGCAACAGAGATGAGTCGGCATAGAGGCAGGAGGTGAATGGACTGGTGCTGTGGTCTAAGGACAACAACCTTATCCTGAACATCAACAAAACCAAGGAGATGATGGTGGACTTCCGAAAGAAAGGCATCACACCCCCTCCTCTCTTCAATGCTGGCACAGCTGTGGAGACGGTTCATACCTTTAAATACCTGGGGGTGCACCTCTCCTGGCTTACCACCCTTGCCAGATATTTACACCAGCAGATGGAAAGACAGAGCTGCCAGCAGCATCAGAGACTCCACCCACCCTGAACTGTTTACCGTTTACCCCTCTTCCCTCAGCATCAGAGACTCCACCCACCCTGCACATGAACTGTTTACTGTTTACCCCTCTTCCCTCAGCATCAGACTCCACCCACTCTGTTTACCCCTCCTCCCTCAGCATCAGAGACTCCACCCACTCTGTTTACCCCTCCTCCCTCAGCATCAGAGACTCCACCCACTCTGTTTACCCCTCTTCCCTCAGCATCAGAGACTCCACCCACTCTGTTTACCCCTCTTCCCTTAGGCAGGCGGCTGCAGCATCCAGGTGAGGACCTTCAGGTTGAGTTGAGATGCTGTAAGACTGTTGAAACTGTTGACACTCCCAGGCCCTGAATGTATTGCACTTCAAACTATTGCACTTTAACTGCTGCACTTCAGAAACATTTACTGCTACTCCAAAGCTGCTGTCTTTTTTAGAAATTTTAATATTGATTTTAATTTATTAGATTGCGTTCTTAGCTAAATTATTCCCAATCTGTTACTGAGAACTGAGTGTACTGTATTTCGCTCAACATGTTACATGATGAATGACAATACAAGTATCCTTGATCCTTGACTCTCTCTCTCTCTATCACACTATCCCCCACCTACACACACAAACACTATCCCCCACCTACACACACAAACACACACTCTCTCTCTATCTTTCACCCACACACAGACTCACTCTCTCACACACACACACACATGCACAGACTCACATACACACACACACAAACACTCTGCCAGGTGTGCCAGGTATCGTATTAGTGACTATATTGCTTATGGTTAGAGATGGTGACCAATAGATAGGATATATAATGCATTGAGGAACATAACAGAAACTTACATGGTTGGAATGTGTTGATACCAGCGGATTGAAGCTACTGGGTGCTTTGGGTCTGAAATGAAACTGATCACCTTCTTGAAGGAAATGTGGGCGTTGTTGTATGCAATGAGTGCAGAATCAAGGATCCCCCAGACATCTGCTCTCTTGTACCAGGGAACTTCCTCTATGGGATCCTGCACAGCTGTGCTGCAGGTGGAACCACTCTTAAAGTTCTCAGCTGCCTGTGAGATTGTTTTCAGGTACGGTTCCTCATAACTCAGCGAGGTGAAGCTGAAAACAAAGGCATATTTGACATCTGTGTCAATGAGGAAAGACTCAAGCTCAATGCTGGAGATTTAATGGTGTAGTCCTGTATTTGCTTACTGTGTGTTGTCACAACGTTGATCTCTTTTCCATCCAGCCACAGCTTCATTTCTTTCCCACTAAAGCCAGATGCATCCTGGGACATAAGGTGTCTCAGGGCATTTTTTTTCCATGGTGCCTCCTCTGATGGTTGGGATCAGGTCTCCCATTTTCCGCAGGAACTCAACAATGAAAACCCTCAGGCAGCTTTGGAACTGCTCCAGTTTGTGGACGATCTCTTCAGCCTTGATCTGTCTGCTCCTCTCCAGCAGGTCGTTGGTTCTTATCTCAGCCTGGTGGAGATCCTCCATTGCCTTCTCTACTGCTGACACCAGTTCATCTGAGATAATTTTCTTCAGTTTGGACTCAGTATTGATAAGCTTGCTCAGTGGATACAACCAGACCTTCACAGGCACGGCCTTCTCTCCTTTCTCCCCCAGCAGGCTGGGCAGCTTTTGTACACCTCCACAGCCTCCTCATAGGAAGATGGAAGATCTTCCAGATGAAAGTCACCATAGATTTCACAGCTCATGGTCTTCACCTTCTCCATGTCTTCATCATCCATCTTTAGGCTTCCATCCCCACTGATGTCAATTAGTGGTATTTTTTTGATCATCACATCCAGGTTTCCCTGGATTTCCTGCTTGCTTGAGGCATCACTGGCGGTGTCTTGAAATTCCATAAGTGCATGAGCCCCATAGAGCACTCCAACCACCACATGTGTGGCATCTGTCTTGTCCAAAACCTCCAACTTTGGAGTCTCTAGTTCAGATATCACAAGCTCTTTAAACTCGGTAGTCACATGGTATTTTAGTGTGACGCTGCACTGGCGAGCAGAGGACGTCTCCTTGTTCAGATACTTGCCAGATGCTCCGCACTCCACCAGCCCACCATAGAAGCTGGCCTTCACTGAGGCACTCACTACCAGCAGACTGGTCTTCTCACGGAGGGACTCCGACGCTGACACCTGGAATCTTGTCTCAGGCTGTGGATTGATGATTGTTTTGCTTTTGATGTCCTCATTATTCCAGAGCTTGTCTCCTGAAATGAGAGAGAGGACACCAGCTGCATGACCAACACTGGCACTAGTACAGTAACTGGCACTGATACAGTAACTGGCATGGCCATGGCACTGATACAGTAACTGGCATTCAAATGGTAATACATAATAATTGACACAAGGTGTTAAATCTAACAAAGCCAAAAATGAGGGGCAATGGAGCATTTTCCATCCCAGGAAGGATCATTCAATGTCTTTAGCTGTCAGCATTGAGCATTGAAAATAAGGGAGATTTCCCGGGTTTCTCACCCAAAATACGGGAAAATGTCAACATTCGTTCACAACGTTGGAAGGGTTGCAGTATTAGTCCGTTTCGCAATTGCAAGCTTGTGCATTGGTCAGCTAATAATGTAGCCAACAAAGTACTTTATTTATGCCTAACAACAGCAGCCTATATTAATTTGGTCAACTTTATACAGCCCTAAAAAGGCTTAAGTTCTGTAATCGATGCCCCTGAGCCCTATTCTCTCTCCTGCACACACAAGATGTGTGCGTTCCAAGTAGCCTAGAGAGAAATCTTCCTCATAAAGTTGAACAAATGCATTTGGTTATGTTAGAGAAAAATATAAATAGCCTGTCATGCAGTTTATGGGCTACAGTGCAGAGTTGGGAAGTTATGGTAGGCCAACTTGGAGTGAATATACAAACAGGGGAATTCTTTCTCTACTCGTAGCTGAGTAGCCTGATGGTAGGCCGATGCACACAGTGCGTACAGCCGTACATTATGCAGGCGCCACTGAATCGTGCTCTCACGACAACCACGCCGTTTGAAAACATCTGTTTCGCTGGAAGGGCAATGGGGTAGCAACAGGACAACAGTACAGAGACTGACAGGACATGGTAGAGCTAGTGTTATGAGATTGTTAAAATACGGGATATTTTCGGGAAAATATTAAAACGGGAAGACAGCGGGAAAAAAGTTAAAATACGTGAGAAACCGGGAAAAACGGGAGGGTTGACAGCTATGCTTGAGGTACCTGAGTTGATCAGATGGCCACTACCTAATTTAAAACCCTTCAGACAATTTCAAAAGAATGTGGATTTAAAAACTGGCGTATAATGCCTGTGGTGTGTACTGTACCTAGTATGAGTTGGTCCTTGAGGGCGTTGTAGAGTGAGCCCAGATGCAGGGGTCTGCTGAGGGCACTAATCTCCAAATCATTATCTGGACCTGAAACAACAGAAAATATAATCATTATCTGGACCTGAAACAGTCCCACATCAGTCTCTAGTTATAGGGGGTGTTACGTGACCATAAATCATAAAGAATGGTTCAACATAACATAAGGAAAGCCATAGAGTCGACGTAGTGCAAAGTTGACAAATTTAATAAAGTAAAGCCCCAGACAGACGGAATAACGTGGCGGTGAAAATAGTACAAAATGTAAAAGAAAACCCCGGACTTACTGACTGGATGGAGTTAACGACTAAGATGGAGTTAACGCCTCTGCTCACGCTCGTTTAGGATGGAGTTAGATGGGAGTTAACGCTCTGCTGCTCGCTTACTAACTTAGATGGAGTTAACGCTGCTGCTTTCTGCTAGATGGAGTTAACGCTCTGCTCGCTCTGCCCACGTTTAGATGGAGTTAACGCTCTGCTCACGCTCACGCTAGATGGAGTTAACGCTCTGCTCACGTTTAGATGGAGTTAACGCTCTGCTCACGCTTAGATGGAGTTAACGCTCTGCTCACGCTTAGATGGAGTTAACGCTCTGCTCACGCGATGGAGTTAACGTTTGCTAGATGGAGTTAACGCTCTGCTCCAACTTAGATGGAGTTAACGCTGCTTGCTGAAAAAAACAAAATACAGAAAAGTTGGTGAGTCTTCCGGTGTCTTCCTTCCCTACTCTAACTAGACCTGTAATACAAAAAGTGTCACCCCGCCACCAAGCCACCGCCAACACAAGTACCATAAACTACAAGCCACCGCCAACGCAAGTACCATAAACTACAATATAAATTAAACACATTAAGCCATGTGATTAACTATAATGGATAAATGTTAACAACAAATAACAAAGTGCCGACGGTCTCGGCTAATGCTTCCAGCCAAGAGGAAGTGCGGCGAGGGGATGGGAGAGGCCGACAGGATGGATTGGACGCGGCTTAAATAGCAGGAGGTCCAGCCCCCTGAATCAGCGCACGCACAGCTACCTGCAGAGACAGAACACAACAGCACAAACACCGTTCTACTCCCCCTACAGGTGGAACAACGTAACAGCTACCTGCAGAGACAGAACACAACAGCACAAACACCGTTCTACTCCCCCTACAGGTGGAACAACGTAACAGCTACCTGCAGAGACAGAACACAACAGCACAAACACCGTTCTACTCCCCCTACAGGTGGAACAACGTAACAGGGGTCAAAGAGAGTGTGTGTTGATGTGGATGTCTGAGTGTGTCTTAGAGAGAGGGAGAGTTGTGTGTGTGTTTGTGGGTGTGCATAGGTAACAGCAAGAAAGAGTGTGTGTGTGTGTGTGTGTGAGTGTGTATGTGTGTGTGTGTGTGTGTGTGTGTTTAAGTGGGTGAGCCCATACAGACACACACACGTGTGAGTCTGTAAATGTAAGTAAACATGAATGTAAATCAGGTTTATTGGCCAAGTTTACTTGCATAGACAAGGAATTTGTGCTCTGCAACACACCCATATGGAAATATTGTAAACAAAGTAGCTTAATTGGCTAGTTTATCATAGTCTACTGCAGGGGTAGGCAACCACAAGCGGCCCTTTAGTTCCTCTCTAGTGGCTCCCTAGCCTAGAAATCTAGACGCGCCCCTAGCAGCAGCAAATTACATTTGCTGCCAGGGCTAGTCTAGCAACTCTCAGTTGGCTTGTGAGCTCCTGAAATCAAAACTTAATCAGGCCAATGAAATCGTGTATAGAGTCGTTAGGTCTCTCAATGATACATCAATGATTGATGGCAGAGTTGCAACGGTTTGGCTTGAATTCCCTGCTACTTGAAAACAAATAAGATGGATGTTGCTGTTGGCGAACAGTGTGACACGAGTTAAGCTTTTATTAAGTTGGCAAACGCTTGAACTAGCCAACTAGCTCCGGCTGGTGGGAAATGCATGGGACTCATAGCGCTGCCGCTGTCCTATTGCGTGCAGAGGGAATTTGAAAGACAACTGATTATCCCGCCCCTCGGACTGAGCACTGCGAACGGCGAGTCCCCAGACCCTACATTTTAATGTGGGTCTGGCTCGTCAGGCTAGTGGCTCCCTGGCTTTCTCTAAAAATGGAAGTTATCAAATATTTCTAACAATTTCATATAGGCCTACCGGTAGTCGTTCAGCTTCAAGCTGTCCCAACACATTAACAGCTTGTGAAAGTATTATACTATACAATACAGCATATACAGAGTATGCCGAATATGCCATATGCCTGAGGCTAATAAAGAGGTTTAAACTGATTTCTTTAAAATGGTTCCGATATATTTGCGGCCCCAGACAGAATTACTTTTATTTCTGGTCAACAAAATGGCCCTTTTAAGATAAAAGGTTGCCAACCCCTGGTCTACTAGTTGAACTGTTCAGTTTCCCCACATTTCTGTATAAGTTTACTTTAGTAGGCTACAACATTATCAAAACATTATTGCAAAAGGTCAAAAGGTTTGAGAAAAGTTGCTGCACATGTAAATTACTTAAAGTTTATAGTGCAGATCCGTGTGTGCATACTGACCAATGTAATTCTATTTTAAAATCCATTGTTTTGGACAGAAAAAAGTAAAATCCTAACAGTTAATAGCAATGTGCTATATGTTTTCTGTATGCCTGAAAACATTAATGAGTGGCATCATATGGGTGTGGATGTCCCCGCCATGTCCCCCAACACCGGTGAACGGCCTGATGCGAACGTCATTTCGGTGCTCTGAATCATAATTGTTATAGGCCTATTCAGCACGAGATGATGTTTCACCACTCAGTTGCTGCTCAGGGGCGCGGGCTGTCTTTGGAGGATATCTTTTTTCATATCCAGCTATCATTCCGTTCACCAAATATCTCATGACAAAATGTTGTCACAAAAGTATTGTAGTGAATGGTTTTTACTGGCCACGACGGCTACGCCCCCACCATGTGGATTAATTGCAGTAGGCTGCAGGTGAGGTGGGACACCTGTGGCTTGTTGGGAGCGTGTGATTGTTGCTGTCAAAAGGGAGATAAAGAGAGGCTGAATTTGGACACGAGAGGACTCTCGACGTGTTGATTAGTGCGGCTGGACATTCCGGGCATTCCGCAGCACGCCAGACGTTGTGGATTACTTGCGAACACTGTGGATACTTGCGAACTCTGTGGATTAGGCTACTTGCGGACTCTGGATTATCTCTGGACATTTACGGTCAGTCTCATAACGCTCCAGGCTGGAGCTGCTGTACGGACTAAACCAGTACTTTCTCAAAGCCGGTCATAGGACCCTGTGATCTAGCTAAGTATTGATCGCCTTGTTATTGCAGTCTAGCTGTGTGTGTGTGTGTGTGTGTGTGTGTGTGTGTGCGCGCTTTGAGTTTAGCCCCCGGCCGGGGTTAATGGCCAGTCCCTTCCCCTAGTTTAACTCGGCCATAGAGAGGGCTAGTTTAAGCGGGTTGTATGAATGCGGGGTGGCTGTGTGTGGGAGGTAGTGGTGTATTAATTAATTAATTATTGTTAATAAACTGGGAAAAGTAAATCCCGAGTTGTGTGTGTTTAACTCCTCCTCCGACTACCAATAACATAGTTACAGTGTTGATTCTCGTAGGCCTCCTGCATATTTGAAGTGCGTATACTGAGATATTGTCGCTATTAAGTGAGCATCGCCTGGTGTAGTCCGGCGTATCACGTAGCCTAGGCCAGTGTTTCTCAAACTTTTTCAGACCAAGGACCACTTAACCAATAAATAGAAACTTCAATGACCACCTAGCTAAAAAATAAAAAACAGTAGACCTACTTCAACAGTATATTACACAATAGACATACTCACTGAACAACCTTGCTTATTATCTTGGCACCTTTGCTTTATTGTGTCAGAGGACTCCATATGATTTAAACTGGCGAGCTTACACAGTGTTGCAGAACTGTTTGATTTACATACTTGGTTCAATATTGCAAACAACTCATCTATATTATATATTTTACCACGCCTGCCCGCGGACCACTTGGTATAGCTTTATGGATCACCAGTGGTCCCCGGACCACACCCTTTGAGAAACACTGGCCTAGGGCTACATCAAGGATTGTTAAGGCGGAGCAAGATACTTCGTCGTAGTTCATATCTATGGGGCGCGAAATGGGATCAAATCCTGTCTGCATAAAGAGGCGTGTCGATGACGTATTGATGAGCATAATGTTGCAACCGGCCAACAGTAGCGGCATAAATAACCGGCGCAATACCTGATATAAGGTTGATTTTCCCAGACTGAATGCTCAAAATGCTAAAATGTACCTGAAATGTTCAGAAGGGTTTGAGGATCATGAAAACGCGCCCGAAATTCACATTCCTAACTCTATAGAACCAAGACCTTAGCATATGTGGAAATTCCTGAGCTATGCCCATAGAGATCAATGGAGCAGTCGCTGCCTCTGCTCTGCATAAAGGGGATTTTGACCCCTCGTGCGATCTGTTCCTGAAGTGGCTCCTGATGAAACATCTTGCTCCGCCTTTAACAATCTTTGGCTACATCACTGGGAACACGGGCGGCTTCCCCAACACGTCGTCAACGCAGAGAGACAAACACTATTTTCCAGTTGTAATGGCCGTTATAGTAGGCTACTACTGTAAAACGCATTTCGTTGAAGCACCGGTTAAACTGTTCACTAGGCTACCCAATGCGGACAAACTTACCAGTAGTCTGTTTTTGATGCGTCATGATCGACTCACTGCAGAAATGTCCAACTGGGTTTTCAGAAGATGCTGCAGACGACTACTTCAGTTTCGGTTTCGTAAGGGGAGGTGACGTGACGCAACATATCCAAAACATGGTCATGATTTATCAGGGAGAGGAGGATGGTGGATGAAGAGTTAAAAGAAAATGCGACGATGACCTCAATAGTCACACAGCCTACATTCCGTTCTAAAGCTTTTTCCCGAAATTGCACAAACCCCTTTTGATAGTCAGAATAACTGTCTGAAGAACTGACACAGAATATTGTTTTTCTTTCTGCCAGTTAGGCTACAAACATCTCTCAACTGGCCACATGTTTAACACTCTAGGCTACTTATTTTACCAAACATAGCTGAGGCTCTTGTTGGTTATGTGGAGGTAAAAATATAGTCATGGTCTGCCAAGCAACCTCTGTGTGTGTGTGTGTGTCTAGGTCCAGGTCCAGGTGAGAGAAATATGAGTCAGAAATTGAGTCAGGACTACACTTCTCCCAGAAAGACTCGGAGAGAAAATAGATTTATTTCACAAAGAACTTTACAAAGTAGGCTACGCACATTGGTCCAAGTCTTGGATAATCTAGACACCGCAGATCTATGCCTGATAATAACTGGCAGGGGCGGAGCCTACCCCAAAAATGAGATGAGTGAAATACCCACCATGCAAGTGTAACAGATATAAGAAAATGTGTAAGTCTTTTTTTGTTTTCAATTGTGTTTGGTTCAGGTCAATATGTTTTATTTCTCCAAAATCTTTGTTCCTGCCTTGTATAAAATTAGCTTTGGTATTGGGAGTTATATTATTTTGTGTAACAGCAGCCCTGTGGAAGAGAGTGTATTGAGTGAATGACATCAGGTTTTTTCGTCAGTCTGTTTACCATTGACTGAGGGGGGAGGTAATGATATGAGATGTGATCATTAAGACAGAATTAATGTGTTTTACCGGGCCAGCTCAAGCACAGGTTATGATTTTTCATGTATATTATTGCAAGGGCATATGGGATGAGTGGTTTTGTGTTCCCTAATGTATATCCTAAGTGAATAATGAGATGTTTGAAATAGTTAACTAGCTAACCACGTTGTTTTGGCGCGGTGTGTGTCGTTAGCTTTCGCATTTTGTCTTCATGCAGGATAGCCTATATGCTTCCAGCTTTTCTTCTTTGTATAGGCTACCGTTTATATGTATGGAGAAAACCACATCCGTTCTTTGTTTGATTTCTTCAGGTATGTACTCCCATTACCATGTTTAGCAAAATGTGATGTTTTATTTACATGTATTATGTTAGAAGATCTGATAATTGGGGTTTAGTCCTGTATGTATTTATGTTGGGTAACCTGTGTGTGAATGGGTTAGGTTTAAGATATATTTCCTAAGGAGAACATGCAATGTGATCGGAGAAAAAACAGCCTAATGCTAACATTTATTTTCCATAGTGATTCTTATTGTATTTTGTTTTATGCTTTTTGAATGAATGTAATAACGGTCAGTCTGTTTACCATTGACTGAGGGGAGGCTACTGTTTATATGTATGGAGAAAACCACATCCGTGTTTTTGTTTGATTTCTTCAGAATAAAGTGCCTAAAGGAATGTCAAAGCCCTGTCATCAGTGCACCTGAACACAACGCAGTAGTCGGCGAGGGTACAGACCGCGCCGGCTACATTGGTGCCGTGACCCGGATTTCTTCACTTCAGATCATCGCCAGGGTGATCGCCGGTGGTTGCTGTGACGAGTAGGAACATCTTCAGGACATTGACAAGTACATGGGCTAATGTTAATGTGGACATTTTAACTACTAATTGCCTCTACCTCAGCTAGTATAATTTTACATTGTGATCGTTTTTTCTTTATTTGCATATTTGCATGTACTAGCAATTCACATATTATTACCATAGTTTAACATATCACAACTTTTACAAAAAATGACTGATGGTAAGGATGTGCAGACACCACTCAGCCGTGGGGATGCTGCGGTGGTAACCTTAGGGAGGGGCAGGCTTATGAGTAAGGTGGAGTGCACGCCGGTTAAAGGTACTGGTGTACTAGGCAGACCTGTACTCTCATCCACACGCTTACACACTGATGCACATTCCCCCGCACCGCACATGCATAGGTTAGGGGATGCTTCAGACATTGGGAATGGTGTTAGTTCAGTGGGCCGTCCTGTATTCTCATACACTCACACGCACACAAATGAACATTCTCCACGTCAGCCAGTTTCTAGTACAGATGTGAGTTCCACAGACCTAGGGAATCTCATCACACAATTAGCTTATGAAATAGGAGAGAATATTGCTAGCCAACTACAGAGATCTGTTGGTAGTGCAGATAGCCAAACCACTCCTACACCTAGCCTGAACTTAGGACTTGGACTGTCTGACTTGAACATGACTGGAGTAAAGTTAGTTATGAAGACAGATGTCAAAGAGTCACTTTACTTCAGGGTGATGGAACAGACAAACACACAGTGCATGAGTGGGAAGAAATGATGAGCTGTACCTGAATAAGAGGGGTGTCCCCCAGAGTACTTCAGGAGATCATGTCAAGACTAATGGGAAAGGCTAGAGACATCAAGTAGTTACCCTGGCGCAGCATGCCATCACTGCAGCCATTGAAAACTCCCAAGCTTGTCTTGATATTCTGAAACAGCATTTCGGTGAGGTAACCTACTCCTTCGATGCCTTTAGCAGATTTTTATAACACGCCTTTGGCAAGAAAGTCCCATGGACTATTGATACTTTAAAAAGGCTGTGGATGCTGGGCGGATGAGTGTCTGAGAAGGCAGGGGCTAAACGCTGAGGACCCTTCATGAAGTCACAATGATACAGGAAAGCACTGTCCTGACCCTGCTCTTGCAAGTGTCCCAAAGTGCAAAACAGCAGAGAAATGGACAGCAAAATGAGATTCAGGAACACAAGAACATCACAGAGAGGCCAGAACAATGTCTCAAGCCAAATCATACGCCAAAGAACATTGGTGTACATGTTCAGACGCCAGCAATAGAGACAGTCACTGCTAATAACACTACAGACCTTACCTGCTACCCGGCCAATGGGGCCAAACGCATCCTCTCCTCAGACAGAGCCTGCATCCAGTCCAGAATGCCCAGACTGCAGCAGTTGTGCCACTGGCAGGGGCCAGCAGCCATTGTTCAGAGTAGATGTAGAGCCCGTCAGTCTGCTGAACATCAACCACGGGCGACTGTAGACAGGTATGAACCTCTGTATGGGCTGTTACAAGCCCGCCACTGGAAAGAGAGAGTGCCAACAGCCGCCAAGAATTAACACTCCAGCCACAGTTAGCACAAGAACAGCCTAAACTTGGAGCAAAGCTGAACCAGTTTAAAATAGATGGGTTTAAGTATAATGAGAGGGGATGTGGAGCTTAAAGCATCAACCCTTGAAGAAAAGTGAAGAATTAAAGGAGATGTATGTCAATGTTTGTAAAGCAATGTCAGATAATTGCACAGTAATTGTTCAGAATATTCACACAGTCGAGACGCTCAGCGAAGTTATTTAACGCCCAGTGACGATGCTAATGGCCGTGTTCAGTTGCAAGGGCCTCCTCGAAAGGGTCAATGGCCTGCACGATAAGTGAAGAGGCAGAGCAGAGACTGCTATCAGATAGCGTCTTGACCCAACAGCAAGAACTCCCGCAGCGCATCATCCTAGTTGGCTGTGGAGGAGTACAGGTGAGTCCCAAGTGCATGTATGACTTGGAGCTGAGTCTGTATGGGGTGAAGTGCATGGTCCCAGTCCTGGTGGTCACTGGTCAGAAAGATGACGTCATAGTAGGCACCAATATGTTGCTCAGCTGAAAAATGAGAACAGTTACTGGACACTTATCTCGCGCAACACAAAAGGGTCTTCAGACGGTGAACAGTTTTTGGAGATGATGGCAAGCCTCACGAGATGGAGGGGTGAAGATGTGCCGGAAAAAGTAGGGACAGTGAAACTAACCCAGGCGGTGACTCTTCTTCCCAAACAAGAGTACCTGCTGTGGGGTGGACTGCCAAGTAATGTGCCCAAGTCACCTGGGAGCACAGTTGTGGTCGAGCCTACCACCTCCAGGTGTGTGCCTCGGGGCATCATGGTGGGGAGAGTTGTAACACCGCTATGGGGAGATGGCTAGACTCCCATGAAAATCACCAACATCTCTGATAAACCACTCACCCTGAGAAAGAACAGTAAGCTTGCTGACGTATCTACTTGTGTCGCGGCTGAAGACCTCACGCTGTTCCAGGGTTCCTTTCAGAGTGATGCTGGCTCTGCTAAAGTGACTCATGTGAAACAGGACAACAACACTGATCTGAAAGACAGGCTTCAGAAGTCTGGTCTGGGAAATGTCGACATTGACCATTGTGAAGCGAGCCCCTCTACCAAGCTCCAACTTGTGACATTGCTGGAAAAATATCAGGATGTATTCTCAAAGCACCATCTAGATTGTGGGGAAGCCAAGGGCTTTGTGCATAGAATCCGCCTCACTGACGACCGTCCCTTCCGTATCGTAGAGTGCCGCCAGCCCACTATCAAAAGCTGCGCCAGGTTCTCACCGAGATGGAAGAGCAGGGAATCATACGTAAATCAATGAGTGAATATGCCTCCCCACTCGTGATGGTTTGGAAGAAAAACGGCGATCTTCGTATATGCACAGATTTTCGATGGCTGAATGCGAGAACCATCAAGGATGCTCATCCTTTGCCCCATCAATCGGACTGCTTGGCTGCTCTTGGCGGTAACGCTGTCTTCAGCACCATGGACCTCACGTCTGGTTTTTATAACCTGCCCATGCATGAAGAGGATAAAAGGTATACTGCCTTTACAACACCACTAGGCCTGCACGAGTATAACAGAATGCCGCAGGGGCTTTGCAACAGTCCAGCGTCCTTCATGAGGATGATGCTGAGTATCTTTGGTGATCTTAACTTCAGCAGTCTTCTGTGCTATTTAGATGATCTCCTGATTTTTTGCCCCCAATGAACAGCAGGCCCTCAGCAGGTTGGAAGTTGTTTTTCAGAGGCTGCAGGAGCACAACCTGAAGTTGAGTCCGAAAAAGTGCCATCTGTTGCGGAAGTCTGTGAAGTTCCTCGGACACATTGTTGACGGTGACGGTGTTGCTGTTGACCCGGAGAAGGTTGAGGTCATCGCCAAAATGACGAAGAGGGACTTGATGGAAGATGATAGCTGCACTCCTTCAGTCCACAGTGTCAAGTCGTTCCTGGGGATGGTATTTTATTATCAGCATTTTATACCAAATTGCTCCTCCATCGCGAAACCCCTGTTTGCCCTCACAGCTGGCCAGAAACGGAGAGGAAAGGCTGGAAAGTACAGTCAGAATCCAGGAGTCTACAGAAAGCTCAAACCTGCAGACTGGACCCTTGACTGCGACTCTGCCTTCGCCAGCTTTAAGGAGAAGCTCCTGAACTGTGCAGTCCTCACCCATCCAGATTTCTCTAAGCCCTTGGTTCTGTCCATTGACGCATCTCTTGATGGTCTTGGGGCAGTTCTGTCCCAGATACCAGAAGGAGAAACGAAGGCACGCCCGATCGCCTTTGCCAGCAAGACCCTCACTAGCTCACAAAAGAGGTATACTGCCCACCGCCCTCAGAATTTTGGCGCCAAATGGAGTGTTTGTGAAAAGTTCAGCCATTGGTTGAAGGGCCACACTTTTACAGTGTGGACCGACAATAATCTTTAAATTATATAATGACCAAACCAAAACTTGACGCTTGTGAACAAAGGTGGGTGGCAAAACTTTCCCCATACACTTTCAGTATCAAACACATCCCTGGGGTAAAGAACATCGTGGCAGATGCCCTAAGTAGAGATCCTTTTGCTAAGTCAGTGAGTCAGAGGTTGTTGATCAGCGAGCCGTATAAAAGTCTTTTGGCTGAAGCAGAGGGAACCAAGGAGGAGAAAGTCCAGGATCTCTTTTGGTGCAAGATCCAGTGTCCCAGGCACACGATGGTAGCTGTTGTGTAACCATGGGCACCACTCGACAGGCTGGCTGGCAGTCAAGAACCCCTTCGCATGTGAGATCTACTTGTGAAGCTCACGTGAGTGGAAAGGGGAGCAGAGATAAGAGCAACACAGTTTCTCAACGCTTCTTCCCAGGCGGTGCCCCCAGAACAGGATGCACCTCCAGGCCTCTCTATCGGGCGAGCTAAGGCACAGCCAGGAAACGATCCAGTTATCAGGGAGGCCCTGCCCACGCTCAGAGGGGTGAGCCACCACCCAGGCGACGAGAAGTAGGTTAGCTCCTACTGGCCCAGACACTGTGCAAACAGTGGCATCATCTAAAGTCCTGGGGGAGTCTTATATAGGGTAAACCAAAGACCCATTGAGCAGAGAGAAGAGGTATCAGTTAGGCTGCCTGTTAGCTTGAAGGCCAAGGCTCTCGCTGGTGTGCATGACCTGCGCTGGACATCAAGGGCAGGCTAGAACGGCAAACCCTCACCGACGGCCTTCTTCTGGCCATAAATGGGAAGAGACATCAAGGAATATGTGAAATGCTGCCAACACTGTATCCTTGCAAAAACCCCTGAACCAGCTGCTCGAGCTCCCTTGGAGAGCATTCGCACTTCGGCACCCATGGAACTGGTGTGCATTGATTTTTGGAGTGCTGAGGACGGTAAGCAAAGATCAGTGGATGTATTGGTCATAACCGACCACTTCACAAAATTGGCTCATGCGTTCCCCTGCGTCAACCAAACTGCAAAGCAAATAGCGAAGAAGTTATGGGATAACATTCCGATCAGGGATCCAATTTTGAAAGTAAACTTATATCCGAACTCCTCAGCCTCACAGGAATTACGAAAACACACACCACAGCATACCATCCCATGGGAAATGGGCAAACCGAAAGGTTCAACAGGACGCTTGGCAGTATGTTGTGTGCCCTACCGCTGGCAGCCAAACAACACTGGGCCCAACAGATACAGACTTTGACCTTTGCGTATCCCGGTAGATATGGTTTTCGAACAGGTCTTGAAGGATCCAGTCGTGGTGAATTATAAGACTTATGCAGAGAAGCTGATGGCATAGCTCAACAGCATGTGAGGAAAGAACAGCAACATCAGGCTGATGGCTATAACAAGAGAGTAATGGGAACCCACTTGAACGCTATACCGAGTTTTGCTTGCCAATAAAAGCGGAAAGAGGGAAGAGGAAGCTAGCGGACAAGTGGGAGCCCACCATGTATACCATCATAGACCGGAACCCTCAGACTCACGTTTACAAAGTCAGGGATGAGCGTGGGAAAACCAAAGTCGTTCATCGGAATCTAATGTTGGACGTGAGCTTCTTACCGGTCCCAGAAAAAAGCGGAGAGGTGCTGGATGAAGATGCCTCGGATGTGGTCAGTGTGTTCCAGCCTTCCTCTGTCGATGCCTTGAGTGGCCTGGCAGTAGACGCTTCTGAGGACCGTACCTGCTCGTGGTTAAACACGTCATCTGATGTCGAGTCTGAGTTTATGGAGGAAGCTGATGAGTCTGAAATGGAGAATAAGATACCCCACTCCCTGTCCAGAGACTTTGTTCAACGGACATCGACGAGAACCCAGTCTGATGAGGTCAGAGGTCAAGGGGAAAATGAATACTCACCTGTGAGAGACTTACCTGGTTCCAGTGTGCCCCCTGACTCACACCTGACTGACTCTGACTGTCTGACTGCAGCTCCTGACTTAGGTGAGACAGAATCCCCAAACATCACCTCACCTGTTACAATGACTGATAGTCAGACACCCACACAGGCACAAGGGCCTGAGCGACAGGTGGTCAGGACACGTACCGGTAGGGTTGTTAAGGCAGTCAATCGCTTGATAGAGAACATGGTGCAAAAACCACTCACCAAGGGTTTTGTTGAAGGGGTCAATAGAAGATCACTGTCTTTGCTCAGCCTATTTTAGACAGAGTGATGAATTAGAGTATTGTGTGAAGTTTTTGTTTAGTGCATACATTCTGATAGGGTGTTCATATCGGTAGGGAGAGTGCCATGACTGTATATGGTGTAAAAGGCACCATATTTACTAAAAGAGATAGTAGCCTGATCAACTGCTGTTTTCTTTGAACTTACCTCGTAAGTAGCTTGATATGCTGTGTGAGGAATTAGATTTCCAGGGTTACTTTGGACCATGTGAATGTGAACATTATGTTTTGTATTAATGATTTATTCCTAGTAAATTAACCCTCTGTGTTCAGGTTTTGGTGAAATTAAAGAGGGTGAATGTAACAGATATAAGAAAATGTGTAAGTCTTTTTTTTGTTTTTCAATTGTGTTTGGTTCAGGTCAATATGTTTTATTTCTCCAAAATCCTTGTTCTGCCTTGTATAAAATTAGCTTTGGTATTGGGAGTTATATTATTTTGTGTAACAGCGCCCTCTGTGGGAAGAGTGTATTGAGTGAATGACATCGCGTTTTCTCGTCAGTCTGTTTACCATTGACTGAGGGGAGGTACGTATTATGAGATGTGATCATTAAGACAGAATTAATGTGTTTTACCGTCAGCTCAAGCACAGGTTATGATTTCTTCATGTATATTATTGCAAGGGCATATGGGATGAGTGGTTTTGTGTTCCTTAATGTATATCCGAAGTGAATAATGAGATGTTTGAAATAGTTAACTAGCTAACCACGTTGTTTTATGCGTGTGTGTGTCGTTAGCTTTCGCCATTTTGTCTTCATGCAGGATAGCCTATATGCTTCAGCTTTTCTCTTCTTTGTATAGGCTACTGTTTATATGTATGGAGAAAAACCACATCCGTGCTCTTGTTTGATTTCTTCAGGTATGTACTCCCATTACCATGTTTAGCAAATGTGATGTTCATTTACATGTATTATGTTAGAAGATCTGATAATTGGGGTTTAGTCCTGTATGTATTTATGTTGTAACCTGTGTGTGAATGGGTTAGGTTTAAGATATATTTCCTAAGGAGAACATGCAATGTGATCGGAGAAAAAACAGCCTAATGCGAACATTTATTTTCCATAGTGATTCTTTATTGTATTTTGTTTTATGCTTTTTGAATGAATGCAATTCAACGGTCAGTCTGTTTACCATTGACTGAGGGGAGGCTACTGTTTATATGTATGGAGAAAAACCACATCCGTGCTCTTGTTTGATTTCTTCAGAATAAAGTGCCTAAAGGAATGTCAGCGTCCTGTCATCAGTGCACCTGAACACAACGCAGTAGTCGGCGAGGTACAGACTGCGCCGGCTACACAAGCTACAACAGGAACAACTTCTGCGCAGTGCTGGCCCAAGCCCTTATGGGGCCCTAAGCAGAATTTGATATGGGCCACCCCCCTCCCACCAAAAAAGACAAAATTCTGAATCTAACTTGGCTTTAAAAATGAGTTTTTTAAATCATATAATAATTAAACATATGGCTGTCAAAGTTGCTCTGGAGTCAGTCTAGTCCCTTGTAATAGAATTGACATACGGTATGTAAGTCACTTTGGATGACAAGTGTCTGCTACTGTAAATGAATACATGTAAATGTTCTCTTTGAGATGCCCAGGGGCCAAGTGTCTGTCCATTATGAATGAATCCTAACCACCTGCGGTAACTCTGTGGTGGTGATATTAAATGACTTTGCCCCAAAATGTAAAATTCCCTGACTTTTCATGTCTGGAATAGGCTTTCCAAAACTCCATGATGTTCCAGACATTCCATGACGTGTGGGAAGCCTGACACACGCACACCAGACACTCACTCACGCACGCACGCACGCGCACACACAGCGCTCACACACACCAGACACCACTGGAGAGTATGCCCAAATGATTGTACTCAAGGTTGTCTTGGTCATTTGATTTTATTGTCCTGATTTTAAATGGACTCCAGTCAAAACAACAGACTCCAGTTCATGTTGACAAGTCTATGAAGTCCTACAAACTCTCTCTCACACACACCCACCTACTGCTACTTAAAACAAACTCACTCACACTCACTGCCCCCCTACCCTCACAAACACACACACACACAAAGTCTCATCATACTAATTAAAGAGGGAAAGAAAAACATGACTCAATAAAACACAAAAATAATGTAACAGGTGCAGCTCCACTGTGTGTGTGTGTGTGTGTGTGTGTGTGCTACACAGTGGTCTGCCTGCTGAACAGCTCGAGGGTGACGGCGCTGAGGAACGCTGGGATGCTCTTCTGGTGGAACAGGTGCAGCTCCACTGTGTGTGTGTGTGCGTGTGTGTGTGCTACACAGTGGTCTTCCTGCTGAACAGCTCGAGGGTGACGGCGCTGAGGAATGCTGGGATGCTCTTCTGGTGGACCAGGTGCAGCTTCACTGTGTGTGTGTGTGTGTGTGTGTGGTGTGCTACACAGTGGTCTTCCTGCTGAACAGAATGCTGGGATGCTCTTCTGGTGGACCCAGGTGCAGCTTCACTGTGTGTGTGTGTGTGTGTGTGTGTGTGTGTGTGTGTGTGTGTGTGTGTGTGTGTGTGTGTGTGTGTGCTACACAGTGGTCTTCCTGCTGAACAGCTCGAGGGGGACGGCGACTGAGGAATGCTGGGATGCTCTTCTGGTGGAACAGGTGCAGCTTCACTGTGTGTGTGTGTGTGTGTGTGTGTGTGTGTGTGTGTGTGTGTGTGTGTGTGTGTGTGTGTGTGTGTGGTGTGTGTGTGTTCCGTGCTGCCGAACAGCTCTGAGGGTGGGTGGCTGAGGAATGCTGGGATGCTCTTCTGGTGGAACAGGTGCAGCTTCACCGTGTGTGTGTGTGTGTGTGTGTGTGTGTGTGTGTGCGTGCTACACAGTGGTCTTCCTGCTGAACAGCTCGAGGGTGACGGCGCTGAGGAACGCTGGGATGCTCTTCTGGTGGAACAGGTGCAGCTTCACTGTGTGTGTGTGTGTGTGTGTGTGTGTGTGTGTGCGTGCTACACAGTGGTCTGCCTGCTGAACAGCTCGAGGGTGACGCCCCTGAGAACGCTGGGGATGCTCTTCTGGTGGAACAGGTGCAGCTTCACTGTGTGTGTGTGTGTGTGTGCGTGCTACACAGTGGTCTGCCCTGCTGAACAGCCTCAGGTTGACGGCCCCTGGAGGAACTGGGATGCTCTTCTGGTGGAACAGGTGCAGCTCCACCATCTCCTGCAGGCTGCGCGAGAAGTCCGTCTCCAGCAGGTTCATACTCCCACTGCCCACCGCCCCACTGGCCTGGAGGAGGAGGAGGAGGAGAAGAGAGAGGAGGAGGAGAAGGAGAGACGTGTTAACATCATTCATACTCCCACTGCCGGAGGAGGAGAGACATGTTAACATCATTCATACTGCACTGGAGGAGGAGGAGAGACATGTTAACATCATTCATACTGCACTGGAGGAGGAGGAGAGACATGTTAACATCATTCATACTGCACTGGAGGAGGAGGAGGAGGAGGAGGAGAGACATGTTAACATCATTCATACTGCACTGGAGGAGGAGGAGGAGGAGGAGGAGAAGGAGAGACGAGTTAACATCATGGAGAAATGGAGGAGGAGAAATGTTGGCTTCTTCTGTGTTTAAGAGTGTGTGTGTGTTCTGTGTATTAGAGTGTGTGTGTTCTGTGTATAAGAGTGTGTGTGTTCTGTGTATAAGAGTGTGTGTGTGTTCTGTGTATAAGAGTGTGTGTGTGTGTGTTCTGTGTATTAGAGTGTGTGTGTGTTCTGTGTATTATGTGTGTGTGTGTTCTGTGTATAAGAGTGTGTGTGTGTTCTGTGTATAAGAGTGTGTGTGTGTGTTCTGTGTATAAGAGTGTGTGTGTTCTGTGTGTTCTGTGTATTAGAGTGTGTGTGTTTCAGTGCTTCTGTTTTTTCTGACGCCTTATATTACTGCCCGTGTAGGTACACAATACAATAGTTCTCCCTCTTTCAAGACACTATCATGCACATCAATAACATACACACACACCCATCATCAATAATAATACATACACACTCACACACAAAAACGCATTTACCGCGACAGACATGTACAATCACTCACACACACACACACGCATGCACGCACAGACATACACACTCACACACACACAAACACACATGCACGCACAGACATGCACATAAATCCAAGAAAAAGAAGGAAAACAGGCCAGAAGCATCCACAACTTATTCAAATGCTGCCCTTAGCACCAGACTGTGTGTGTGTGTGTGGGGGTTTTAGACATGGCAACTAGCCAAAGAAACAGCAGTGAAAGAGGACAAAAAGGTTAGCCATCTTTTTGACTAAGGACGGCACAGAAACACAAACAGAAAACGCACCAAAAACTACACCGTGAAGAACGACATGGAGCAACTACAATGCCAATGTGGATGCAAAAGGGCATTAAAAAACACACACCCTGGGCCTGTCCGAAATGGAAGGCTGCTGCTTCGCATCTTTCAACTGTCCAAAGAGTCACTGGATGTAGCAGGCATCACACACACACACACACACACACACACACACACACACACACGCACCAGACACAGGCATCAAGGTACCAGCTACAGTATAGACGTTTCGGATGGCAACTGTCCAAAGAGTCACTGGATGTAGCAGGCATCAAGGTACCAGCTATAGACGTTTCGGATGGCAACACAGCACGTCGTTGCCAGGATATAGACAGCTGACTTCACAGTTATAATTCGATTAGGGCTGTCAAAATAACTGATTCATTTCGATTAATTAATTTGAGAAAAAAATAAGTGATTAAAAGAATTAGTGCAGATTAATCTATTCTGTATGACCTTTTTGACCCCTTTAGCCGTTCTAGTCAGTAAAAATTAGACTGTAAAATGAAAGAGAGAGAAGAAAAACGCATGCCTGGATCATTGATTGGAACATTTACTTTAAAAAATGGCCTGATGGTGTTGATAAAAAATAAAGTGTTGAAAATAAAGTCCTCTGCAATGTCTGCAGCAAGGATTTGCATATCACCGGAGTTCATCAACTCTGTAGTCGCACATCAATGCAAAGAAATAAGTGTTGACATTGAGGGGAGTGTTCATTTATTTTCATTGTGTCCCTTAGGTTATATATATGTAGCCTGAAATGCCTTGTATGTGAAAAAAAACTTCTTCCCTAAGCACTTTTGAATTGATTTCCTCAGCATATTAGGTCATATCATAGATTATTATAGCAATTATTTAAACAGTAAAAAATAATAATAAAAGAGTCTTTGAACTTTAATGTCACTAATGCTGATTATTCAATGATTCTTTTGAATTTAAATATTTAAAATTCTGAGGTGTTTATATGACCATTTTTATTCCAATTGAGCCGTTATCAGTTTGTAATCGGAATAGACGTGGCTAATGAGACTGCTGTGGAATGAGATTGAGGAAGTGGAATGAGACTGCTGAATGAGACTGTGGAAGTGGGAAGTGGAATGAGACTGCTGCGGAATGAGATTGAGGAAGTGGAATGAGACTGCGGAATGAGACTGCTGTGGAATGAGAGACGGCTGAGGAATGAGAGACTGCTGAGACTGCTGTGGAATGAGAGACTGCTGAGGAATGAGATTGAGGAAGTGGAATGAGACTGCTGTGGAATGAGATTGAGGAAGTGGAATGAGACTGCGGAATGAGACTGCTGTGGAATGAGATTGAGGAAGTGGAATGAGACTGCTGTGGAATGAGATTGAGGGAATGAACTGTGAATGAGACTGCCTCTTGGAATGAGATTGAGGAAGTGGAGAATAAGACTGCAACTGCTGTGGACTGCAGATTGAGGGAATGAGAGATAGAATGAGATTCTGGAATGAGACTGCTAAAATGAGATTGAGGAAGTGGAATGAGACTGCTGTGGATAGAGACTGCTGTGGAATATGAACTGCTGAGAATGAGACTGCTGAGGAATAAACTGAGACTGCTGCTTGAATGAGACTGCTACTTGGGAATGAGATTGAGGAAGTGGAATGAGACTGCGGAATGAGACTGCTGCGGAATGAGACTGCTGCGGAATGAGACTGCTGCGGAATGAGATTGAGGAAGTGGAATGAGACTGCGGAATGAGACTGCTGAGGAATGAGAGACTGCTGAGGAATGAGACTGCTGAGACTGCTGTGGAATGAGACTGCGGAATGAGACTGCTGAGGAATGAGACTGCGGAATGAGACTAGAATGAGACCTACGAAATGAATTGCGAAATGAGACTGCTGCGAATAAGATGAGGAAGTGGAATGAGACTGGGAAAAGACTGCTGAGGAATGTGAGAGACTGCTGAGAATGAGACTGCTGAGACTGCTGTGGAATGAGACACTACTTGAATGAGACTGCTGAGGAATGAGACTGCGGAATGAGACTGAGGACGAGGACGAGGAATGAGACTGAGGACGAGGACGAGGAATGAGATTGCGGAATGAGATTGCGGAATGAGACTGTGGAAGAATGATTATCTAGGAATAACTCGTTATATTTCTAGTTGCTGTGCCTTTACTTTATGAAACTTTGCCAGGTATTTATAGTAAGTTTCAGAAAAGCAATAAGCCACTCGAGTCTGATTCTACAACAGCTAAGGGGGGTTTTAGGCACTCCGCAATGAGGTGGAGAGATGCATTAGCATGAGTGATATATATAATATAGTTCATATTGCCTATGGTTGCCTTCACAGAGATGTGTTTCTTAGTTTCTTCCTCACTGTTTGAGTGTGTGTGTGTGGGGCGAAGTTCATATTTGCAGTAGCTGCTTTCACAAGCTCACAGAAATGTGTTAGTCTCTCTCTCTCTCTATCTATATGTGTGTGTATCTGTGTGTGTGTGTGTGTGTGAGTGAGTGCCGTAACTGGCTCACTGAGATGATTGTATGTGTGTGTGTGTGTGTGTGTATTGACTGGTTCACAGAGATGATTGTGTGTGTGTGCATGAGTGTGTGTGTGTCTTCACTGAGATGATTGTGATTAGAACCACTGTGCTATTATTCCTTCTCTAGGAGTCATGCACACCTGCTCAAACCAGCCACTGCAGAGTGTGTGTGTGTGTGAGTGTGTGTGTGTGTGTGTGTGCACTCATGGCCTAATTACCGGATACCGGATGGGCAATCAGCCAAGTAATTGTGTGTGTGTGTGTGTGTGTGTGTGTGTGCGTGCCTGTGTTTGTGTGTGTGTGTGTGTGTGTTTATTGCACACACACATATTGTAGCTGCTATATCAACAGCATCCGCTCTGTGTTGTCTTGTTCACTATGATGTTCATAGCCGGATTTGTGTGTTTGTTTGTGTGTGTGTGTGTGTGAGCATGCATGTGCTTGTTTATTTTAGTAGGTTAGACAGTCTGTTACTTACAGCTCATTAGTTTCATCACAGGAATGCACTGTGTGTGTGTGTGTGTGTGTGTGTGTGTGTGTGTGTGTGTAATTTCAGCACAGAGATGCACTGTCTCTGTGTGTGTGTGTGTGTGTGTGTGTGTGTGTGTGTGTGTGTGTGCGCGTGTGCGCGCGTGTCAGAACCTGAAATGTCAGCTTTCACACTCATTAGTGATGACGGGTCAAAGACCATATACTTTCTATGTGCGCGTGTGTGTGTGTGCTAAACAAAAAGGTCTCTAGCTGGGGTGGATATCAATGCCAAACCAACATAAACACACACAAACACGCAAATACACACGGACATAAACATAAAATAAAGATATGTAAACAGACACACAGAGAACTGAAAATGTCAGAACATTACTGATAATGATAAAAACACAGTGATAGAGAGAAGTGAGGGGGACAGAGAAAGAGCGGGAAGAGGGAGGAGAGAGAGAGAGAGAGAGAGGGAGAGAGAGAGGGAGGAGAGAGGAGAGATAGTGGGAAGAGAGAGGAGAGAGAGGGATGAGGGAGGAGAGAGGAGAGAGAGGATGAGGAGAGAGAGAGAGAGATAGTGGGAAGAGAGAGGAGAGAGGGATGAGGGAGGAGAGGAGAGACAGAGAGAGAGAGGAGAGAGAGGAGAGGGAGGAGGAGAGGAGAGAGAGGAGAGAGAGAGAGGGATGAGGGAGGAGAGGAGAGGAGAGAGGGAGGAGAGAGGAGAGATAGTGGGAAGAGAGAGGAGAGAGAGAGGGATGAGGGAGGAGAGGAGAGAGAGGATGAGGGAGGAGAGGAGGAGAGAGAGGATGAGGGAGGAGAGGAGAGACAGGAGAGAGGGATGAGGGAGGAGAGGAGAGACAGAGAGAGAGAGAGATAGTGGGAAGAGAGAGGAGAGAGGGATGAGGGAGGAGGAGGAGAGAGAGGGATGAGGGAGGAGAGGAGAGACAGAGAGAGAGAGAGAGATAGTGGGAAGAGAGAGGAGAGAGAGAGAGGAGAGAGGAGAGACAGAGAGAGAGAGAGAGAGGAGAGATAGTGGGAAGAGAGAGGAGAGAGAGAGAGGATGAGGGAGGAGAGGAGAGACAGAGAGATAGTGGGAAGAGAGAGAGGAGAGAGGGATGAGGGAGGAGAGGAGAGACAGAGAGAGAGGGAGAGGAGAGAGAAACCGAGGCAAGTCCTGACCAAATACAGGCTCAGTGACCACAATCTAGCGATAGAAACAGGCAGGCACAGGAAAACCTGGCTGCCAAGAGAACAAAGAATATGTGGTCACTGTCAGGCAGAGATAGTTGAGACAGAGGAGCACTTCTTTCTTCACTGTGAAAAATATAAAAATGTAAGACAGACATTCTTCCCCAAATTCCAAATAGTTATCCCACACTTTCAAGATTTTGACAATCTTCTTGGTGAAGGGCCCTCTGCTGCCTTAGCAGCACAATTTATCTTGAAATGTGAGGATCTGAGGGACTAAAACATATGTGTGTCTGTGACACACACACACACACACACAAGTATGCACACATACACACACGTATACACACACACACACACACACACACACACACACACACACTTCACATCACTCTATTACAGTATTACTCTTGTTCTTTACTGCTGTTAATTTGAGATCTTTTATGTCCACCCCACACTGATGTACCACCTCTTATGTATTTTCTGTTTTTGTTTTTTGTATATGGTCTTATGTTCTTGTTTGTTATGTTGTATGTAACAACAGCTTTGGCAACACTGTTCCCATACAGTCATGCTTTTTTGAATTTGAATTTGACAGAGAGAGACAGAGAGGAGAGAGAGACAGAGAGAGTGGGATGAGGGAGGAGAGGAGAGACAGATAGAGAAGAGAGACAGATAAAGAGGAGAGAGACAGAGAGAGTGGGATGAGAGATGAGGAGAGAGAGTGGGATGAGGGAGCAGAGGAGAGGAAAGAGGAGTGGAAGAGAGAGGAAGGAGAGGAGGGAAGGAGAGGAGGAGTGGAAGGCCTTTTGTTTTCATTTAAATGCAGATTCTGGCATTTCGTTATTAGAGGAGGATGTGCACCCACATACTAATCTCCTGTGTGTGTGTGTGTGGATATATGTGTGTGTGTGTGGATATATGTGTGTGTGTGTGGATATGTGTGTGTGTGTGTGTGTGTGTGTGTGTGTGTGTGTGTGTGTGTGTGTGTGTGTGTGTGTGTGTGACTCCATATAATTCATTAAAGATGTGCACAAAATTCTTCAAAAGAAACAAAGTTCAATCAGAGTTCAAAAAGTTGAATCAGAGGCCATTAACAAGGACACAAGGACAAAAGTATTTACTAGTAGAGTGTGTGTGTGTGTGAGAGAGAAAGTGCATGCATGGACGTTGCTAGGTTACAGGGACGCTGGCGAAACACACCGCTCCGTCTTTTTTGTTTGTTTTTATGCAATGTTCTGTTTATTTTTTTTTATTTATTTGTATTTTTTTTGTCTAGTTAAATGTATTCTCTATTTATTTGTTATTCTTAGTCCTTTTTTCTGCTGACAAGTCGGCTGATGGTGTGACGTTAACGTTAAAGTCCATTAACGTTAAAGTCCAAAACGTTAGCTTTTGTCCTGGGCCTCTGATATACTCCATCCGTGAACGGCGCTGCACTTCGAAAAGAAAGACTATTGTGGTGGACCTCTGTGAGAGACCACTGGACTGCTGACCTGCGGGCTGCCATGCTCTGCTGCCTGGAGTCTGGATTAAGTAACGTTATGTTAACGTTATGTTAACGTTAGAAGCACTTGTGTGCTTGTGTTGAAGAACTCTGACGACAGCGATCTCACTAAAACAACAGACGGTCACTGTCAATGTCCACCGAGTTGCTGATCACCCAAGACTTCAGACTGTTCATTGCTTCCAGTGCTCTCCAGACTGCCAGGATGATGTTAAATCCTTCGGGTTAGACATGTGCTCCATCATCATTGCCCTTGGACTATTCAGCCGGTTAACTAGATGCAAACATGAGTTTTCTTTTTAAAATGTCTTATTCATTATTTATTTTATTATTTGTTATTTTTTTGTTTGTTTGTTTGTTTGTTTATTTTCCGTCTTGTGTGTTTCACGTGTCACGGGTACGCTGGCGATTACGCCGCTCCGTTGTTTTTTTTATTTTTGTTATTTGTTTATTTGTGTCTTGTGTGTGAAGCACTTTTGTTGCACTTTGTGCATAGAAAAAAATGCTCTTCATGTTTGTCTGTAAGCACTTTGTGCTCAATGCTTGAAAAGAGCTATATAAATAAATATTATTATTATTATTATTATTATTATTATTATTATTATATGTGTGAGTGAGAGAGAAAGTGTGTATGTTAGAGTGTGTGTGCGTATGTAAGCATGTTAGAGTGTGTGTGTGTGTGTATGTAAGCAAGTGAGTGTGTGTGTTTTTGAGTAGAATATGTGCCCTCACCTCCTTGTTGACATTTCAATATTTTTCTCAGTAATCCCCATTAAGCTACAGCTCAGCCTTGTCTCATCAAACACGCACACACACGCGCACACACACACACAGGCATGCAAATACACACACACATACAGTCACACACACATAGCCAAACACACAGACACACACACACTCACATTTAACCACCTGCTGTTGCTGAGCGACTCTGATTAAATCGCCGTGGTAATGGCAGGAGATGGCCTATGGTGTCTAAAAGACCTTCCGGAAAAGAGACAACACACAGACACACACACACACACACACACACAGACACACACACAGGTGGAGGAGTCTGAAAACCTCACTGAAAGAATTTTGGCTGTGTTACTTGACCATATTCGAGCTCCCAAAACGGAAAGACTTTGAATATGCTGGCGACCCCCTATTCATGGAAGACGCTTTGTGTATTCGTAAGGACGACCCCATATTCATTTAAAGACGCAGGCTTTGTGTATTCGTATGGACGACTGAATGAGGAAACAATTGATATCCACCCCAGCTAGAGACCTTTTTGTTTAGCACACACACACACACACGCGCACACAGAAAGTATATGGTCTTTGACCCGTCATCACTAATGAGTGTGAAAGCTGACATTTCCGGTTCTGACACGCCACAACACACACACACACACACACACACATTTTTCCTTTTTCTTCATCCTTTTTTCTCTGCCCACACACACACACGCACACACACACACACACACATTCAGACCACACACACACACACACACACACACACACATTCAGACCACACGCGACGCGCACGCGATCGCCACGCATACACACCTGCACGCGACGCGCACGCGACGCACACACACTTCTAAGCAGATTACATGTTAAATTGACATGACCCAGTGTAACAGCAAGATTCATGCCAAAACACATACACACACCCAGACGGCTTAAGTAGGGATTGACCGTGTCAATGCTAATGAGGGAATTTTAAAGTGTTTACCTGGGAACCCACTACCTTCACACACACTTGCTGCAGTGTTTCCTCTACGTTTATTTCAGCATGGCGGCCCCCCACGGTTTAATTAATACCACCACGGTATCAGAATCAGGGCAGACGCACATTTGCTTTTTAAATAATCCTGTGACGTATCATCCCCTGCTGGCTGCCGCTGACATTGCAATTTAACAATAAGTAGCCTAAACTAGTCAGAGGTTATTATGGCCCGTCCAGTTTCAGTTCACATATTATATATTGTATTGATTTAGCCTATTTAAAGCATTAACTTGCTTCTCAGTGTTTCCTCTTCATTTAGCGGTGCCACTGCTTCAGAATTAGGGGAGACGCAAAATAAATGGGGGCAGCCGTGGCCTACTGATTAGCGCTTCGGACCTGTAACCGGAGGGTTGCCGGTTCGAACCCCGACCAGTAGGCATGGCTGAAGTGCCCTTGAGCAAGGCACCTATCCCCTCACTGCTCCCTCGAAGCCGCTGTTGTTGCAGGCAGCTCACTGCGCCGGGATTAATGTGTGCTTCACCTCACTGTGTGTACACTGTGTGCTGTGTGTGTTTCACTAATTCACGGATTGAGATAAATGCAGAGACCAAATTTCCCTCACGGGATCAAAAGAGTATATATACTTATACTTAAATATTGTCCTGGAGCATAGTAGGCTAAATGCCCAGCGTTGACTGCCGCTAAAAAATGCAGTTTAACAATAAACAGCAATGCTAAGCAAAGGTGGTACCTGTCTAGTTTTATTCCATAAGTTGTTTTTATAAACGTTAGTGCCATGGGCTATCAAGAGCTTCCATGTGCTATGCATGTTTGTCAACATCGCAAAAACTAATTTTCGCACAACTTGGTGGAAAGGTGTAGCACAGACCAAGGAAAACCCATTAATTTCTGGAGCTGATCGTTTTGAAAGTATTTCCCATATCGTAGCCTATTAGCTCGCTTGCAACAACAAAAATGAAACTGGAGAGTGGATGTCTCCGCGAAGATACCGCTGTTACATCAGATGTGCACTCAATCAGGAATCGACGCCGGGAAAAAGCAACGACTGGTAGTAACGAAGGTAAATTAGATTAAAGCAAAACTTTTTGTATGCACTCGCGGTGATTGCCTAGTAGGCCTAATGTGAATCACATACTATAAAGTAAAGGAGATTTGCACCAAATAAAGGCAGTGTTGTGGGTTGTGTTTTTACATGTTGGCACAGTTCATATCCGTCATAAACGAAGTAAGCTAAGCGTTTCTCCATTGTCAACGTGAACTACTGGTATGTTCAAGCGTTCAAGTGACATGTGGTTTAATGCATGGGTTAACGTGACGTGAGTCAGACAGAAGATGGGCCTGTTTTTAGTTCCTAACAGTACCTGCCGCCACCGTTAAAAAAAAGGAAAACGCTGGAAACGCTGTGCTGATATCAACGCACAAACATTTCCTTCCGTACACACAGACACGCACGCGCACACACACACACACTTCTTTCACTCACACAAACCCCAACACACCCAGTACACTCACACAGTCTCAATCAAACACACACACACACACACAACACTCCCCACTCACAGAAACCCCAACACATGGGAAAGAGGAACAAAGTGCTAAAACACACACACTTATATAGCTTCAAATAAACAAACACAGACAGACAGAGAGAGACACACACACACACACACACACACTTATATAGCTTCTAATAAACAAACACAGACAGACAGACAGACAGACACACACACACACTTAGGCCATCCTTAAAAATATTTTCGTTTGCCGTAACCCGACCGACCCTGTCAATTTAGAACCGACCCAAATATTTATTTTTTTCCCCTTTTAGTCCGACCGACTTGCGGTTGTAAACTTCTATGTTAATACCGACCGATTGTTTTTTTTTTACTCTAAACAACCAATACAAATGCAATGAAATAATATTTATTTTAGTAGGCCCCAGTATTGTGAATATAAATTGCCTACATGCAAACGTAGACTCACTTAAAAAAACCCTGTGGCGTCATCTCTATACCATTGGTTTTACGCATGTCACACTATGGCCTACGCTTCGTTTCATTCACACAAACTGATAACGCTTTTACTTGGCACGGTTCTGGAAGAACTGTGGCCAGATCTTTTTCATCCCTCCTCCCCTAGTCTAACGGTGACCGTGTCGGAGTATTGAAATTGGTTGTGGTCTATTCAGCATTTCTCAAAATATGGGTCCGCGAACGTGGAGACTGCTGGTCCGCTGGAGTCGTGGAGGAAATTAGGCCCGGTGCTTCATCTGATAATTTGCTGCGCAGTTGATCAAGAAACCGCGGATCGACAAAAAAAAAAAACATCTATCTGTCATTAAACATGGAGCTCTACAATTAAGTGGTGGTATGAGCATTCATTCAACGCACGTCTGCGCGAGAGAAACTGAAACTAATCGATAACGTTGGTATCAAAGCTCCGCTTCAACCTGTTGGAAGGCTATTTATTTATTTAACGAAACTTAATAGAACAACGTTTTTTTTTTGGAGAGCAGAGACTATAATACACTGTATAGCACTGAGTATTGTATAGTCAAATTTCAATATAACGTGGCCAAGAGCTATTGTAGCCTTCTTTCTGGGTACATGTAGATGAGCCCTATGACCCCAAAGTCTGCCATGACCGGGCCTCAGGTCAAAGAAGTTTGAGAAAGGTTGGTCTATATAACCTGCATCAGAATGAGGTTTGCAATGGTGCGCCTGAAGGCACGGGTTGAAGACCCAGTCAGTTACGCCACGATATGCACATTTGTGTAAATTCATTCCTACGTAATCACCATGACCAAAATTGTACTTTTTTTTTTACTTTGAATCTTGAAAAAAAACAAAATATTGACCTGTCACGAAATGGACGGACAAGAAGTGTACTTTATGTAACTTTTACTGAAGGAGCTTAACACATTACAAGTCATGCCTTGCTGAACTGAATCTCAACTCTGACTTCACGCGCAGTGCGTGTGATGTATGATAATAGTATTGACTGAGACCTTATCAAAATAAAAGCTGTCTCATCACATAACCTACCTACCGACCCATTTTTATTTTTTTTTGGCTGTTACTGCAAACAAAAATATTTTAAGGATGGCCTTATATAACTTCTAATAAACAAACACAGACAGACAGACAGACACACACACGTATATAGATTCAAATAAACATACACAGACAGACAGACAAACAGACTCATAAATGCAATTGAAAATCAGTATGATGGGGAGAGAATATGTGCCTCTGTGTGTGTGTGTGTGTGTGTGTGTGTGTCTGTGTATATGTCATGGTCCAAGGTTAATAAATAATGACAGCAAATTATCTTTAGCACTGGAGCCACAGGTGGACTCAGCCATGCTCATCACACACACACACACACACATTCTGACCCCCCCCCTACACACACACACATTCAGATCCCCCCCACACACACACACAGATTCAGACCCCCCCACACACACACACGCTTTCCCCAGACAGAGACATGCACACACAGACACACACACACACTTCACCCAGACAGAGATTTACACACACACATGCAGACACACACTGACTCATTCATTCAGACACACATAATTGCGGGCACACACACACACTCTCTCTTACTCACAGATGATCTGATTAGTTCGACTCTTTGAAGCTTCAGGCTGCACACATCACAACACATCACAGAGACGGAAACACACACACGCACGCACGCACGCAAAAAACTCGGCTGCCTGGATCCTCACACACACAAAGCGATGGCAACACATTACCCCCACACTCAAGCAGCTTCACTGGCTCCCGGTGAAGTCACGCATCACCTACAAAATCTTACTCCTTACATACAAATCCCTCAATGCTCCCCAGTACCTCTCCGATCTAGGAGATTTAGGGGCAGCCGTGGCCTACTGGTTAGCACTTCGGACCTGTAACCGGAGGGTTGCCGGTTCGAACCCCGACCAGTAGGCACGGCTGAAGTGCCCTTGAGCAAGGCACCCATCCCCTCACTGCTCCCCGAGCGCCGCTGTTGTAGCAGTCACTGCAGCGGGATTAGTGTGTGCTTCACCTCACTGTGTGTTCACTGTGTGCTGTGTGTGTTTCACTAATTCACGGATTGGGATAAATGCAGAGACCAAATTTCCCTCCCAGGATCAAAAGAGTATATATACTTATATATACTATACTTATATATATATACACACTATACTTATAAATAAAATATATATATATATATATATATATATATATATATATATATATATATATATATATATATATATATATATATCTCATCCAGCCAAAGTCCCTGAGGTCCTCTGGGAAGGACCAGCTTGTCATCCCTCGTTCCAGGCTACGGACTTTTGGTGACAGAGCCTTCTGTGTTGCTGCCCCCACCCTTTGGAACAGTCTACCTCTCCATATCCGCCAAGCCCCCCACACTGGCTAATGCTCAAAAAGCACCTAAAATCACATTTATTCACTGAGGCCTATGGCCCTTAACCACCCTGCCCCCAACCCCACTTCTACCCCCCTCCTCTCTTCTCCCCTATTCCCCTGCCCTGTCTCCTTTTGTAAAGCCACCTTGGGTTACTTGAAAGGCGCTATATAAAACCAAGTTATTATTATTATTAAAGGAACCGTATGTAAGATTGTGGCCAAAACTGGTACTGCAATCACTTTCAAATTACTGTAGAGCGGTGTATCCCCTCCCCCTGACTGGCAGAGCTAGCAACCTGGATGCCGAAACACTACTGACTTTGTGATTAGTAGATAGTTGGAGGGTGGCGCATCAGGCCAAAACACAATATGACAACATCAACATCAGTTGAGGGCTGCAACTTCACTTTTTAAATAACAATATCCTGGCCGGACTACTGTTGTCAGTGATATAAGTATTTGAAATGAACATGATTTCTTAATGTCTAGTGACATATCAGGGCCATTTTATGATTAATTGAAATACATTTCTTACATACGGTTCCTTTAACTAATCTCCATTTCACAACCCCGTAACCATACCCTTACCACACACACACACACAGAGCATCAATATTGAAATAATGTATGGATGCTAACGTTTCGCAAAGTACATTTTAAACAAAATTCCCTGATACTCCATGACTGCCCCAAAAATGATACATTTCCTGACATTCCCTTAATTCTTTGTATACATTTAGAGTTTCCAAAATTCCATGCCACGTGAGAGAGAGAGAGAGAAAAGCAAACTGTGAGATAACTATCTTTTTATGAACGAATGAATGAACTGGGACTAAAGATGACAAACACACACACACACACGATATTGACTCAATATTGATGCTTTTGAGACGGAAAGCTCTCCAGTTCAAAGCGAACACAGGATACTATGAATAAGAGATGGCGGCTTAAATCACACACACACACACACACACACACAGACACACACAAAACTAAAAATAATTATGATTAGGATTAATATGCTAATTGCTTTTACTTCTGCATACAAACAGTGTCTTATGATGTAGTCAGGGATTTGTCTAAGCACACACACACAAGCACCCAAAAAGGAACAGCTACACACACAGGTTGTAGGCTGTGGTACTGTAAAACAACGCACGCACGCACGTGTGTGAATGTGTGTGTGTGTGTGTGTGTGTGTGTGTGTGTGTGTGTGCGTGTATGTGTGTGTGTGTTAGTGTGTGTGTAATGTGTGTGTGTGTTGTGTGTGTGTGTGTGTGTGTGTGTGTGAGTGTGTGTGTGTGTACGTGTGTGTGTGTGTGTGTGTGTGTGTGTGTGTGTGTGTGTGTTAGTGTGTGTGTGTGTGTGTGTGTTAGTGTGTGTGTGTGTGTTGTTAGTGTGTGTGTGTGTGTTAGTGTGTGTGTGTGTGTGTGTTAGTGTGTGTGTGTGTGTTAGTGTGTGTTAGTGTGTGTGTGTGTGTGTGCGTGTGTGTGTGTGTGTACGTGTGTGTGTGTGTGTACGTGTGTGTGTGTGTGTGTACGTGTGTGTGTGTGTGTGCGTGGTGTGTGTGTGTGTACGTGTGTGTGTTAGTGTGTGTGTGCACCTTAAAGAGGAGGGAGTCGTCCATGTGTTCGGCGTAGACGGATGTGAGGCGATACTGGTTCTCCGTGGTGATGTCGATCTGGTAGCCCGTGAGAACGTAGCAGGCCGTGCGGAACTCTTGGATCTTGCGTTGGAACACTTCCTTCAGACGCTGGTTCTTCAGTTCCGCACTCTCCACGGCCTTACGCAGGTCTGCTCAGTGCACACACACACACACACACACACACACACACACTTGCAAGACTACGACACACACACACCACGACGCCAAGCGCCAAGACACGCGCTAATAATACAGTCAGATGTGAATAAACGAATGATCTGTAGATTAATGAGGTTTAATATGACTTGAACGTGTGTGTGTGTGTGTGTGTGTGTGTATAGCTGCTTTCAGACACAACCTCCGCACATCCTTCAGTTTTAGTTTAGCCTAATTTGAAACGAGTAAAGCGAACCTTCCTTCATCAGTGAATTTTGACGAGACATAACAAGCTGTAATCATAGGGTGCTAACGTGATGAAAGCGCAATGTTCACGCTAGTATAACATTACCATAACTTGCAAATTATCTATTTAATATTCGGTCAGTACTACTGGTAATGTTTGTCATGGCATATAGACTGCAATTTGTTCATTATTGCCCAGATGTAGGAAAGGCTACCGAAATGCGCCAATTAAAGCCCACAGCATATATTACCACCAAAGCGTGTTGAGTCCTAATAATAATAGCGGCTTATTGTTACGTGGTAGCAAATCATGTTATCAAAGAAATAGACGTAATGTAGGAATGCTCACACATATATTGCAACAGGTAATGGTGTAGGCCTATCTGACGAAGACTGGAGTGGTTGAAACGTTTTACTTATCAAATCACATTGGGAGCAAAGAAGACTATCTTCACTTGTTTTCTCTTAGAGGCCTAGGGTAGCCTACATCTGATGGCCCCTCTGCATAGCATTCAGTGACTCAACATGGGAAGGCCTAGGGTAGCCTACATCACATGGCCTAAAGATTAGGCCCCTTTGTGATTTGTATGCAGCAATTTCAACACTGACCTTGATTTAGCCTACTTTGGCTATTTAAAAGTATTTTATTGCCAAAACACAACACAATGTCAATGAACTATAACAAACTATAAAGGACTTAATCACACACAAACAATTTCCCTGACTATAAAAATAATAATTTTGAAGTTTAGAACTCAGAATGGACTTGCACCCTACAAAAATGAAAAAAAAAAAAAAAAAAAAAAAAAAAATCAACAAAAATTACCATTGCACACTTACACACACTCCAAAAGTGCACAAATTCAACACAAATGACCCTTACACACACACACACACACACAAACAATGACCCTTACACACACACACAGACAAACACACACACAATGACCCTTACACACACACACAATGACCCTTACACACACACACACACACAATGACCCTTACACACACACACACACACAATGACCCTTACACACACACACACACACACACAATGACCCTTACACACACACAATGACCCTTACACACACACACACACAATGACCCTTACACACACACACACACACACACACACACACAATGACCCTTACACACACACACAATGACCCTTACACACACACACAAACACACACAATGACCCTTACACACACACACACACACACACACAAACACACAATGACCCTTACACACAGACACACACACACACACACACAATGACCCTTTACACACACACACACACACAAACACCCTTACACACACACACAAACACACAATGACCCTTACACACACACACAAACACACAATGACCCTTACACACACACACACACACACACACAATGACCCTTACACACACAAAAGCCTACCAAGTACTTCCTGCGTAGGCGGGATGTTGAGTGGGGTGTCGGTGGTTGCCATGGCGCCCGAGCGCAGCAGCTCGCGGAGTTGGTTAAGCTCCTCCCTCAGCTGCTCCGCCTCCTCCTGCCGCTGTTGCTTGGCAACGCTGGTGGGGTTGAACCGCAGGTGGACCACCTTGGTCTTCACTGGGTCGTAATCGCCCTAGAGACGGACACACACACACACACACACACCAGAGCACAGCTGATGAGGACGCAGGCTCAGGAGGACACACACGGAGAGACACACACAGGCTCAGGAGGGCACAGCCAGTCGGCTTGCAGCTGCAGTCAGCAGAGCCAATCAGCACACAGCTGATGTGGACTCGACCAATTGAAATGGAGATTTAAGTGAGACAAAGAGAGGGAGAAAGTATGGTTAGTGTGTGTGTGTGTGTGTGTGTGTGTGTGTGTGTGTGTGTGTCCATAGGCGCCGGAAGCACAGTGGCCAGGGGGCCCCCTCACTTTTGGCTCAAAATATCTTTTAATAAACAAAATCATCCACGAAAAAAAAAAATCTGCGCAAAAAACGGAGAGAGGTGTGAACCATTATAGCGGTAGTAGCCCGCATCTAATATAGCCTAAAGCTATTTGTGCAGCGTCACTGTTGAAATACCTTAAACTTTCTGTCCATGCATGGGTCAAAACCGATGAGCAAAACACCAGCAGAGCGCCAAGGCAACACCCCCAGGGAGCACCAGCAGAGCGCCCAGACA
The DNA here is from genome assembly GCF_017589495.1 of Alosa alosa. Classification (NCBI taxonomy): domain Eukaryota; kingdom Metazoa; phylum Chordata; class Actinopteri; order Clupeiformes; family Clupeidae; genus Alosa; species Alosa alosa. The sequence continues at coordinate 2,417,993 of NC_063195.1, read as the reverse complement.
ACACCCCCAGGGAGCACCAGCAGAGCGCCCAGGCAACACCCCCAGGGAGCAGCAGCAGAGCGCCCAGGCAACACCCCCAGGGAGCAGCAGCAGAGCGCCCAGGCAACACCCCCAGGGAGCACCAGCAGAGTGCCCAGGCAACACCCCCAGGGAGCAGACAGCAGAGCGCCAAGGCAACACCCCCAGGGAGCACCAGCAGAGCGCCCAGGCAACACCCCCAGGGAGCACCAGCAGAGCGGCCAGGCAACACCCCCAGGGAGCAGACAGCAGAGCGCCCAGGCAACACCCCTAGGGAGCACCAGCAGAGCGGCAAGGCAACACCCCCAGGGAGCAGACCGCAGAGCGCCCAGGCAACACCCCCAGGGAGCACCAGCAGAGCGGCAAGGCAACACCCCCAGGGAGCAGACAGCAGAGCGCCCAGGCAACACCCCCCAGGGAGCACCAGCAGGCGGGCAAGGCAACACCCCAGGAACAGAGACAGCAGAGCCCCAGGCAACACCCCCAGGGAGCAGCAGCAGAGCCCAGGCAACACCCCCAGGGAGCACCAGCAGAGCCCAGGCAACACCCCCAGGGAGCACCAGCAGAGCGCCCAGGCAACACCCCCAGGGAGCACCAGCAGAGCGGCAAGGCAACACCCCAGGAGCAGACAGCAGAGCCCAGGCAACACCCCAGGGAGCACCAGCAGACAGGGGCAACACCCCCAGGGAGCAGACAGCAGAGCCCAGGCAACACCCCCAGGGAGCACCAGCAGAGCCCCAGGCAACACCCCCCAGGAGCCAGCAGCAGAGGCAAGGCAACCCCCAGGGGAGCAGACAGCAGAGCCCAGGCAACACCCCCAGGGGCAGCAGCAGAGCGCCAAGGCAACACCCCCAGGGAGCACCAGCAGAGCGCCCAGGCAACACCCCCAGGGAGCACCAGCAGAGCGCCCAGGCAACACCCCCAGGGAGCACCAGCAGAGCGGCAAGGCAACACCCCCAGGGAGCAGACAGCAGAGCGCCCAGGCAACACCCCCAGGGAGCAGCAGCAGAGCGCCAAGGCAACACCCCCCAGGAGCACCAGCAGAGCCCAGGCAACCCCCCAGGGAGCACCAGCAGAGCCCCAGGCAACACCCCCCAGGGAGCACCAGCAGCAGCCCAAGGCAACACCCCCCAGGGAGCACCAGCAGAGCCACCAGGCAACACCCCCCAGGAGCAGACAGCAGAGCGCCCAGGCAACACCCCCAGGGAGCACCAGCAGAGCGCCCAGGCAACACCCCCAGGGAGCACCAGCAGAGCGGCCAGGCAACACCCCCAGGGAGCAGACAGCAGAGCGCCCAGGCAACACCCCCAGGGAGCAGACAGCAGAGCCCAGGCAACACCCCAGGGGCACCAGCAGCAGCCCAGGCAACACCCCAGGGAGCACCAGCAGAGCGCCAAGGCAACACCCCCAGGGAGCAGACAGCGCTCCACTCTGAGACGTTTATTCTCAATCAATGCAACATGTGTGGAGGGATGCATTTGAAATGTAGCCAAATCCAGTAACATTTATTCTGGTCTGGTATGATTGATTGTATTGTAAAGTTCCTGAGTTAAGCGTAATGTCCTCCTGTGCAACGGAGACTCCAACTCTACAGCTCCAGCTGTCACCTCGGGATGGCTTCAAATTTTCAATATATCTGCGGCCTAGGTCTACTGTTTGTTTATTTTACAGGGGCAGTGGTTGCCATTAGCCTATATTAATTGTGAGCAATTATTGAAGTTATATATCTGTTAGATAACCACATTTAGCCTAGCGACATGAGACTCAATTAATATCATGCGCAACGTGATATACCCGAAACATGTAGCCTAAGCTACCAAGCTTTCGCAAGGTTTATGACATCACTTAAAATTACCAGCAATGTTCAAATAGACCAGGTTAACCTATTTATTTTTATTTTCTGTGTCCCCTTTTCCCAAACCACATTTGCTGATGCGAACTTATGACAAAAAGGAGGCTGCATTTCGTGTGGACATCTTAATGCAGTTTAAGGCTGAATCATGTTTCTTAGGCCTACTTGTGAGTCTACGTGGGTCAGCGGCAGTCATTCTCGCATTCTCCTTTACAGCAATAAGACACAATTCCTCCAACTCTAGCCTCGCCCTAGCCTAGAAATCTAGACGCGCCCTAGCGGCTGCCAGGGCTAGCCTCGCCCTAGCCTGGAAATCTAGACGCGCCCTAGCGGCTGCCAGGGCTAGCCTCGCCCTAGCCTGGAAATCTAGACGCGCCCTAGCGGCTGCCAGGGCTAGCCTCGCCCTTTACTCATCGTCTTCATCTTTTTTTCCCTTTTCAAAAAGTTCATACTCAAGTCATTCGCGTTCGGTCTCCCTGTACTTTGGAGACTTCTCTGCAACTCCAGCTGAGGGCAGTGGTTGTCGATTAGCGTATAGTAAATGTGAACGATTATCAATGATATGATAATACTGCTATGATGATACTGCTTTTTATTGCACAACTGAGAATTGGGCTGTGTCGGTTACAAGGTGCTGTCATCTATCCTAAACATCTACTAAGCCGTCTCTGGGTTTGTTGGGTGGGTATTGCAATGTTCAAATAAAAAACATGTTAACCTATTTCATTTAATTCACTTCTGTGGGCCTTGTGTGATATCACTCAAGTCTTGCTTTAGTTAATTAGTAAGTTACTACCAGAAGCTCACAAATGCATCATGTAAGGTACTTTCTAAATATTCAACATAATCGAAGCAGCTGCAATTGTAACAGGACATTTTGAAAGAGACCTGCTCGCCTACTTTGATAAGCAACGTCATGAACCACACTCCAAATACGGTAGCCTATGTTTTGTTTAATTTCAAATAGCATAGACTTTGTCTGTCCACTTTTGAAATTACATGCGGGCTGAACCCTGGCAAATCGCGTATGTGGTCTATATCTGAAATTATTAGCGTCTATAGCCATTGGGCCTGCAGGTGGCTACTCAGTGTTTATTGCATTACTTATTTACTCTCTCTGAGGATTAACAACTTACATTAGGCTACTTTTGCGTTACTGCGTTGAAATGTTTCTATGGACATTATATACATCATCCCCTTGTATTTATAAATGTTTCTATGGACATTATATACATCATCCCTTTTATTTATAAATGTTTCTATGGACATTATATACATCATCCCCTTTTATTTATAAATGTTTCTATGGACATTATATACATCATCCCCTTTTATTTATAAATGTTTCTATGGACATTATATACATCATCCCCTTTTATTTATAAATGTTTCTATGGACATTATATACATCATCCCCTTTTTATTTATAAATGTTTCTATGGACATTATATACATCATCCCCTTTTATTTATTATTTAATTAATCACTATTAATTAGGTAGCATCAAGTCCAAACCAAGTTAAGCTTAGGACACACACGCATTACAATATCATCAATAATAAAGGCGCACGCATCTTACAGATAGCCAACCTCCTTCAAAGTTAATGAACCACGGCACTTCCTACTTCTTTTTAAAAATTGTGCAAGTTCAATTGCTTTATGGAAGTGTTGTTGCCCAGCTACCGCTCACACTCCTTCATAAAGTTGAAATGGTGACAACGACACAACTTACCAAAACATTGAACTGCTTTGAGTGAAGTGCAATTTGGAAGTTGCGTTCCTTCTGTAATAGCCTACTGGATTGTCTCTTTCTTCCCACTGAAAACAGTGGCAGTCCTAGCTTGTAACACCTGATATTTTTTGAATCAATTTGTGGTGTGATTGACATCAGATGATCAGACTAGTCATTAGCTAGTTAGTTGTGCACTGTTTTCCGCTCAGTAGTAAGGTAATAGCCTTCTCCGATGAGTTTTGTTTTTTTGCCAATATTCTTGTCGCCCTCCCTGAATTCTGAATATCTTTGCTCGCACACTGTAGGATCTGTAATGTGATTAGCCCAGAGAAAGAATCTCTCATGTGTAAGTTCACTCCAAGTTGGCCTACCGCATAAACTGCATAGGCTATTTATATTGATCTGTAAAATGACCGCATGTGTTTGTTCAACTTCATGAAGCAGAATTATGCAGGCTATTACGAACGCACACATTTTGTTTGCGCAAGAAACAAACACAGCGCAGGCGATTTTTTTTGGGGTCGTTATCTGGCCCCTGCACTTTGAAACTCGTTCCGGCGGCTGGTGTGTGCAAGCTTTGGAATATCTTATAAAAGTGTATACTATGTATGTGTGTTTGTGTGAGAGAGATAGAGAGAAAGAGAGAGAGAGAAAAGACAGATAGAGAGTGTGTGTGTGTGTGTGTGTGAGAGAGATAAAGTACTGCTGTAAAGTTCACCCTCTCCCCAAACTCATTAAGTCTGACAAATAACCCTCTAAACCTGCAGCTAGCTCTCTCACACACACACACACTGTCTCTGTATAATCCACCAGACTTGCAGTTAGCCACCATCATACACACACAAATGCCGGAACACAGCAACTTCTCTCACTAACACAAATGCATCAAACATCCACACACACACACACACACACACACACACATCAATGTTTCCTTTACATTTTTTTAGCAGTGGGAGCCACAATATTCCACCAATTCATTCTCTGCATGCAGAGTTCTGTAAAAGTATCCTCAAGGTACAGAGGAACACACCTACAGACCTAGTCCAGCACCCTTTAATGAATAAAATAGAAAAAAGAGCCATGTTCAAACATCTACTAGTGAGTCGGGGCCGAACCCACGCAACCCTCGACTTGTAACCGAGGGTTGCGGTTCTGAACTCCTTAATTATAGGGTAACGGGCTGAAGTGCCCTTGAGCAAGCCACCTAACCCCTCACTGCTCCCCAAGCGCCGCTCAAGCGACCTCAACTCTCATTGTTATAAAGCCTAAGACAAAGACAGAGAGAGAGAGAGAGAGAGAGAGAGGGGGAGAGAGAGAGAGAGAGAGGGAAAACGAAAAAGGGGAAGAGAGAGAGAGAGGAGAAAGAGAGGGGGGTAAAACGAAAAAAGAAAAGATAGAGAGAGAGAGGGAGGAAAAGAGTGAGAGGAATAAAGAAAGAGATAGTGAGAGAGAGAGAGAGGCAGGAAAAGAGTGAGAGTGAAAGAGATAGAGAGAGAAAGAGGGAGAGAGTGTGAGAGTGAAAGAGATAGAGAGGCAGGAAAAGAGAGTGTGAGAGAGAGAGAGAGGCAGGAAAAGAGAGTGTGTGAGAGTGAAAGAGAGAGAGAGAGAAAGAGGGAGAGAGTGTGAGAGTTTAATTACAGACTGCTGCCGTGGTAACTGATTTGATTGGTAGCTGATCACAGGGTGTCTCCATGGTAACCTCACTGAAGCCTGCCATAACCTGAAGGTTCCCCTGCAAAATAAGTGTGTGTGTGTATATGTGTGTGTGTGTCTAGCCTGAAGCAATCTTCACTACACTGCTAGAATAGTGTGTGTGTGTGTGTCCAACTCCGAACATAACACATTAATGTCTGTTGGGGTAGAATTTACACATTTACCTCGAGGCAGACCTACTCAGGTGTCAAAATCCTGTGTGTGTGTGTATTATTATTGGTGTGTGTGTGAGGATTGAGTGTAAGTGTGAATATGTGTGTGTGTTTGAGATAGAGAGTGTAAGTGTGCATATGTGTGTGTGTGTGTGTGTGTGTGTGTGTGTGAGCTAGAGAGTGTAAGTGTGCATGCATGTGTGTGTGTGTGTGTGTGTGTGAGCTAGAGAGTGTAAGTGTGCATGCATGCATGTGTGTGTGTGTGTGTGAGCTAGAGCGTGTAAGTGTGCATATATGTGTGTGTGTGTGTGTGTGTGTGTGTGTGTGTGTGTGTGTTAGAGAGTGTAAGTGTGCATGCATGTGTGTGTGTGTGTGTGAGAGAGTGTAAGTGTGCATGTGTGTGTGTGTGAGCTAGAGCGTGTAAGTGTGCATGCATGTGTGTGAGCTAGAGCGTGTAAGTGTGCATGCATGTGTGTGTGTGTGAGTGAGAAAGAAGGAAAGAGAGAGAGTGAGTGTATATTTATGTGTGTGTTCTTATCAAACTCTATCAATCCCTTAATGTGTGTGTGTGTGTGTGTGTGTGTCTTATCGAACTCTATCAATCCCTAGAGTTTACTTTGCAATTTCACAGTGTTTACCACTGCTCTGTTGCCATGGCTACCTGCAGACATGTTATTTGACAAGCAGGTCAGGTCTCTGATGAAGGTGTGTGTGTGTGTGTGTCTGTGTGTGTGTGTGTGTGTGTGTGTGTGATTATGTGTGAGCGAGTGTTTATTGATAAACAGGTCAGATATCTGTGTGTGTCTGAGTGTAAATTATCTTATGTGAGATTGCATGAATGCATGTGTGTGTGTGCGTGTGTGTGTGAGTGAATGTGTGTTTGTTTGTCAGAACTTAAAGTCACAGGTCAGGTCTCTCATGCAGGTGTGTGTGTGTGTGTGTGTGTGTGTGTGTGTTTTTTGAGTGAATGTGTGCATGTGCGTCCCCGTGGTGTGGGTGTGTGCTTCAGTGTGTGTGTTTGGGTGGGTGTATGTGTGTGTGAGTGTATGCGTGCATGTGTTTGTGTGTGTGCGTGCGTGTGTGTGTGTGCTTCAGTGTGTGTGTGTGTGTGTGTGTGCGTCTGTGTGTGTGTGTATGCGTGTATGTGTGTGTGCATATGTGTGTGTGTGTGTGCATATGTGTGTGTGTGTGTGCTACCTGTAGGTTGTGTCTCTCCAGTCTCATCTCCAGGACGTTGTTCTGATCTTCTAGACGCTGACGCTCAGACTCCAGTTCCTCTACTTTCAGCCTGGACACACACACACACAATAATACCCATAATAATAATAACACTGGACGCAATTCTGAGACCCTTAACAATACCCACCTGCCTTCACACACGCAGAGAGAGCTTCAGGCGATGAAGAACAGTTCAGCAGCTGGATGAATGTAGCCAGTAGTTGAAAACTTGACTACTTGGTGGACTGCTTCAGAAATGTCCCACAAGCCATTGGGATTGATGTCCCAATACCCTACGGCTACCCTGGAAATCCAGAGTTCTCGCAAGAGCTAAATGGCAAAGAGCAATGACGCATGTTACTTTTACCCCTTGCATTCCGGGAAACCAGCTAAACTAACGAAGACAGCACTGCAACGTTGGAGGACAGCACACATTGGTCGTAGTGTTATCTGATTGTGTTGAAGTCCGAAATCATTCAGAGTAAACATGGTCTAGTGTTGATACATTCAGACACATATTTTTCAAACATTATAGCATATTACAGTACAGCCTATAAGGCCTAAAGAAAACTAATTTATAATAGAGCAAAGTACCCTAGGCCTACACAAGACTAAGGTAGACGGGCTTTGTGGTTAAAACTATGAAAACCAGTAACGTTGGGCTAGTCTGTCACAGCAAACTTCAAGCACAGAAGCTTACACGCGCAGAAATTAAAATTCAATATAAATATCACAAGATTGCTATGATTAGGCTGATATGATCGGAAAATCCTAACAGGTCAAACTGGACGCAAACCCAATGCAAAGCCAAAACGAGAAAAAAAAAAAAACTTTATAAATTATGTCTTTTTAAATCAATTTGTTGTAAATCAATTTGTTGACTTTGTTTCATAGCTTCTGCTGAGAAACTAGTTCGCCACACACACACACACACTGAACTTGAATCAAACGTTCTTCAGAACGCAGCCCTTCTACTTTCACTTTCAATGAGGCTACTTGCAGCGTGATATTCTGAAAGATTATCCCCTTAACCCCTTTAAAAACAACTCAGCGGTTCTATACGAATTGCGTGGGTCTCATTTTTAGGTCGAAAATCGGAAGAATCCCACCCCTTGAGAATTCTACCTCACCGGACCACAACAATGAAACACACACACACACACACAGGAAGCAGAGAAATTAGCGTTGGTGGAGCTGGTTCCTTAGCAACAGTTACTAACCTGAGGACCTGCACCTCCTCATTGGTTGCTTAGCAACAGTTACTAACCTGAGGACCTGCACCTCCTCATTGGTTGCCGGGGTGTTCCCCTCAGATGCCGAGGCCTGCTGCTGCTTCAGAGCCTCCAGTTCCAGCGCGGCCTGCACACGCGCACACACACAGACACACACACACAGACACACACACACAGACACACACACAGACACACACACACACACACACAGACAGACACACAGACACACACACACACACACACACACAGATACACAGACAGACACACAGACACACACAGATACACAGACAGACACAGACACACACACACAGATACACACACAGATACACAGACACACACACAGATGCCAGCGGGTTAGACATTTATGGCTGTGTGTGGAGCTGCAAGCGGCAATGGTGGGCCCGAGCACTTGCGGTCACATACACACACACCACACACCACACACACACACCACCACACACACACACACACACACACACACAAGCACCTGCAGTCCGCTACCCGTGACATTTCAATACAACAATGCATTCACATGTGGTACGTGTGTCAAACGCACATATCTGATGTGTGTGCTATTTGCTTTTCAAGTTTTATGCGTCAAAATCACTTACTCACTTCCTGTTGTATGTGACAATTTACAACGATAATATTCACTAGGTGGCGCTACACCACAAATATATGTGGGTACAATGAGGCAATTCCAAGTAATCAATTTATGACATCGGTTTGTAATATGCAGTGCAACAATTGACAAGTTATCCTAAAATGTCCCTCCCCTTACATTCGTCTACCAACTCTTGTGTGTGTGTGTGAAACTAGACATAGGACATAGAGGGTGCTATGGAGTCCCTGGGCCAAACTTGGGTTTGACCACAAGCCTCATGACATAGGGGGCAATGTGATATGTGACACACTGACACACACACACACACCTGGTGGTAGAGGTAAGACCAGTGAAATAGTCATTCTATATGCTGCCAGATGGTGGCGCTATGCCAGACATGCATTTTGAACATGTCATTTCCATAATAATCAATAAACTGAAGTTTCAGCCAAAGCAGCCAATGCTTTGTGACTGACACATTTTGTGTTTATTCAGCGAAATCAATTCGACACATTTCAACAAATCAGTAATCCCTTTAATATAGATCATCAACAACATCTTGACATCATATCCTCTAGTTTTGATATAGTCCTGATAAACTACCTAGGAGACGTGTGTCTAAAATTGATCATGTGCCACGGTTGTAATAGCTATTCTATCTGTGGTCAGATGATGGCATTATGCCAAATATGCATTGTGGCATGTGAATATCATCATTACCATAACAATTAATACCCTGTCAGGTCTGAGTCCTGTCAGGCCATGCATGGCAAAATGTATCGCACATTTCCTGTTTATGTGGCAAGGTATGCAAATTCATCATATCGCCATTTCCGCGATGTTGTTTGTCTTGGGGAGTTACACGCACCTACCAAATTTGGTGTGCATAGCTGAAAGTATATGTCAACCACGAGTTACATAAGGGGGCGCTATGGAGTCCATAAGCCTTTAATGTGTGTAGCTTAAACGGAGTTACATAAGGGGGCGCTATGGAGTCCATAAGCCTTTAATGTGTGTAGCTTAAACTGAGTTACATAAGGGGGCGCTATGGAGTCCATAGTCCCGCTAGGGGTGCGTCTAGATTTCTAGGCTAGCCCTTCGGTGCTTGGGCCCTAAATACTGACAAAAATGTGAGTGCACTTACTTTTGTGAGATACTGTACATCACTCAGCCCTAGTGAGAGAGAGTGTGTGCGTGCGTGCATGCGTACCGTTTGTGCTTGTAGTTTAAAGGTTGCAGCTTCATCTAGAGCTTTAGAGATTTGAGCCTGTGAGAGAGAAAGAGAGAGAGAGAGAGAGAGAGAGAGAGAGAGAGAGAGAGAGAGAGAGAGAGAGAGAGAGAGAGAGAGAGAGAGAGAGAGAAAGAGAGAAAGTACAGAAAAGACAAACCGGCTATTCTAAGTCAAACTTAGATGTAAATGTCTCCATTCTAATTGTTTTGTTTGAGACTGTACAAGTGCATTGTGGGAAGTGTAGTTCCTACCTCCGTGTCTGTGTTGTGAGACTGTACAGGTGCATTGTTATAGATCCTACCCCCATGTATGTGTTGTGAGACTGTACAGGTGCATCGTGGGAAGGGTAGTTCCTACCTCCATGTCTGTGTTGTAGGTCTGGACTCTTTGTAGAAGCTCCTCGGCCTCCTTCAGCCTGCGCGTCAGCTGGGGTGAGTACTCCGAACTGGCCAACTCACTGTCATAGGATTCCAATATAGCCCTCATACCATCTCTCTCCTACACACACACACACACACACGTCAGCTGGGGTGAGTACTCCGAATTATAGCCAACTCACTGTCATAGGATTCCAATATAGCCCTCATACCATCTCTCTCCTACACACACACACACACACACACGTCAGCTGGGGTGAGTACTCTGAACTGGCCAACTCACTGTCATAGGATTCCAATATAGCCCTTATACCAGGGCTCTCAAACACCCGGCCCACGGGCCAAATCCGGCCCTTGAGACTTTTTAATTGCGACAAACAACGATACTGATTAAAATAGACGATAGTTCCAAGTACGGTGACAAATCTCATTTGTACTCTGCTCCACTATGTGCTAGACATCCAGAGCTTCATTCAAACCCAAAATCACTGTGCAAAGTTTTCAGGAAATACAACACAAAGAAACACAAAGACGTGCATTTGTAATGACGCGGAAGCGATGCAGGTGTTGCCATAGCGATGCAGGCCATAGTGTTGCCATAGTGATGCAGGCCATAGTGATGCAGGCCATAGTGTTGCAGAAATTGAAGCAGAAATTAAGCAGAAATAGGCCTACACCAAATGTTGAAAAACGTTTACGTGTGATGAAGTCTTAGGTATGCTATGTTATTCACCTATTTTAAATCTGAAGGAGAATATCCTTTTGGAGATTATGATCGATCGTCTATTGAATGGAGGTGCGTCTGCGTGTATACAACGGTGTCCACTAAGCATACCATGCTTATTTCGACCCTCTGCCCAACATAGCTTGGAGGTTGCAGTGGTACTCGTGATAATGGTGTCCGTAATGGATGTGGTACAGACAGCAGGGCTAGTAGAAATAGGGCTCCTAAACTACAAAGTCACCCATAATATGATGCGAACTTCTGGGTACTCAGATTACCCTTGATAGGAACTGATTTGACCAGAATACTTTATTGTAGGCCTTGTGGTTTTAGAAACCATATACATCTTAGGTGTTGGTATACATAAGTAGGTGTTTTCCTGTTAATTTGTTATGTGGGTAATATGAAAAAAGGAAAAGTAAACCTGCTCAAATATGTTCATCCAGTATTTACTGAAAGGTGCATAATTTGAGGTGCTTGCCATCCAGTGGCAAATTAGATGGGTAAATGTACCCCCTTTATAAACTTTTGTTTTACTCAAAGATTTTTACATTTACAGTAGGACTTTATCTCTGACCACTTTCAAAACATGGCCTTTTGAAATTTTGATATAAAAATCCAATGGTGTTGCTTTCTTAACCCTGACGCCTATAGTTTGCCAGGTTTAAAAAAATTATGAGAGGAAAATATTTTTATTTGGTGTGAAACACACACATACCTGTTTTTATGCTTTTCATTAGTTTTATAATTTGTATTAATATTTAGTTTACCATTATTTTATTTATAAGCTAAGGTTGCTAGAACAGGTGTCTAAAACTAGATAAAAACACTTGCACTTTCTGTTTGCAGTTTTGTGTGGTATTTGAAAAAAAGAACATTGCATTTTCAGAAATAGCCGGCCCTCCAATCAGATGACGTTGGCAGAATTGGCCCCCAGCTCATTTGAGTTTGAGACCCCTGCCTTATACCATCTCCCTCCTACACACACACACACACACACACACACACACACACACACACAGAAATGCAAACATCAACATAGAAAGAAGCCTAACAACAAAAGACATGCTTGTACGTGTGTGCATGTGTGTGTGTGAGTGTGTGTCAGGGACACAGTGCAAGACTGTTATTTTCCAATAATTACAGACGGACAAAACATTATCTCTTACTAAGATATCAAATCCCTATTGTGGCCCAAAAACTATGATGCCAACCAGGGCCATACTGTTCTACTATATGGAACCCAACCAGGGCCATACTGTTCTACTATATGGAACCCAACCAGGGCCATACTGTTCTACTATATGGAACCCAACCAGGGCAGTACTGTTCTACTGCATCTGTACTACAGTATACGGAACCCAACCAGGGCCGTACTGTTCTACTGCATCTGTACTACAGTACATGGAACCCAACCAGGGCAGTACTGTTCTACTGCATCTGTACTAACTACAGTATACAGAACCCAACCAGGGCCATATGGTACTAATACATCTGTACTACAGTATACGGAACTCAACCAGGACCGTACTGTACTGTACTACTGTGTCCGGACCAAGGCTCTTGTGTGTCTTTTTTTTTCTCCTCCAAAAGATCCTCATAAAATATTTATATATGTGTGTATATATATATATATATATATATATATATATATATATATATATATATATGTGTGTGTGTGTGTGTGTGTGTGTGTGTGTGTGTGTGTGTGTGTGTGTGTGTGTGTGTGTGTGGTACCTTGGTGAGCAGTAAGACTCTCTTCTGAAGGCGTCGGACCAAGGCGTCCTGTGTGTCTTTTTTCTTGTGATCCTCCAAAGATTTGGTCTTCAAGCTCAAAAGCTCTGAACGTAGATCTGCACAGGAGCGCTCCAGAGAACGATGGCTGAAAGAGAGATGGCTGAAAGAGAGATGGAGGGGGGAGATGGGGGAAGATGGAAGAGATTGAGAGATGGAGAGGGATGAAGGGAGAGAGTGAGACAGAGGGGGGGGATGGGGGAGATAGGGAGAGAGAGATGGAGGGGGTAAAAGATGGAGGGATGGGGGAGAGAGAATTTGGAATTTTCATAAATATAAGAACTTAACTTTCAAATTTTCATAAATATAAGAACTTAACTCAACTACTGCATATGCCGCAGAGTGATGTCATCAGAAGCTATATTGTATATACAGTTAAGAACGAAATTACACACATACCCCTTGCAAATATTGATGTAATGTTGATTTTCTCTTGACCAAAATGTTTGTTATGACTGAAAATGACACTGCCACATGCCACAATGTTGTAAGAATGTACATGTGTCATTGGAATGTAATGCTTCCTTTTTTATGCCAATCTCAGGCCATGTCACTGGGTAAAAAATAAATCCAGCGAAAGCTAAATTATTTGTCCACATTATCTTACAATCTTTTGGCATGTGGCAGTGTTATTTTCAGTCAGAGCAAACATATTGGTCAAGAGAAAATCAACATTACATCAAATATATACATTATATTATATTGTAATACATTATATACATAGTGACATATCATATCAGGAACTGTTCTATATATAACAATATATAACAATATATGGTAGATATTATAAGAACCATTTTGAGAGTTGTGAATGCAAATAAAGATGTTTCCATTGATTATTTAAAAAGGGTATGAATAATTTTGGACATTTCATTTTTCATAAACGTGACAGAGGCTGGTAGCATGAAGAGCGATCATGGCACGCGAGAAGCAGCCAACGCTAACTTTTGAGGGATGGAGGTATTCCCTTCCCTTCGTATTCCCTTGTATTACTTCAAACTCGTTGAAGCTAAGGGGGGGGATGTGAGTGTAAGGTGTACACTGTGCCCTGGTGAGAAACTTTTGTCCACTGGCATTAACTCAACTGCCAGCCTATTAATGCGATTTGCACTAGCTTTACACCAATTTCGGAGGAGCCTGTTTAATGAAAGAGTATAAGGTTATAAAATAAGCCCTTATGTATTTTGTGTTCACCTATGGCTATGTTATTATTTGATATTGTTTCATAGGGCTTTAGTGGTGGTGTTGAAGCCTATAATAGCCCAATGTTTTCTTGTCAAGCGCTCTGTTTGTGACATTTTTTATAATAAAGAGCAAAAAATGTAGAACTTGTGTAGGCCTACACATTTAGGAACAGATATTGGGTTCTGCCCAAATTCGAGCAACATAAAAGTAACGTAAAAGTAACGAGTAACATAAAAAGTTACTTTCCATAGAGGGTAACTAAGTAAAGTAACGGGTTACTTTTTTTTAAGAAGTAACGAGTAACGAGCACTACTTTTTAAAAGTAACTTGTTACTTTTAAAAACTGGTTTAAATAACACTGGTTATGATCCAGAGAGAGAGAGAGGAATGGAAAGAGAGAGGGATGGAGAGAGAAAGGGATGGAGAGAAGGTTGGAAAGAGAGTGATAGAGACAGGGGTGGAGAGAGAGGAAAAGAGAGAGGGGTGGAAAGAGAGAGGGAGAGAGAGGTTGGAAAGAGAGATAGAGAGAGGGGTGGAAAGAAAGGGGTAGAAAGAGACAGGGATAGAGAGGGGTGGAGAGAGAGATAGAGAGGGGTGGAAAGAGACAGGGATGGAGAGAGGGGGTGGAGAGAGAGATAGAGAGGGGTGGAAAGAGACAGGGATGGAGAGAGAGATAGAGAGGGGTGGAAGTGTGTGTGTGGAAGTGTGTGTGTGAGAGTGTGAGAAGGGGGTCATGTATTGATTGACAGTGTTAACCTGAATAAAGAGTACATTTGCAGAATAGAGGGAGGAGATTATCCTTGTGCAACCTTCAGAGAGAGAGAGAGAGAGAGAGAGAGAGAGAGAGAGAGAGAGAGAGAGAGAGAGAGAGAGAGAGAGAGAGAGAGAGAGAGTGTGTGTGTGTGTTTCTGACACAGATAGACTGTGACGGCTAAACTGCTACTGCTTGACCTTGCAGAAGCAAAATAAATTACTCTCAGCAAGACACAGACTATAGGTGTTGAGTGTGTGCATGTGTGTGTGTGTGTGTGTGTGTGTGCGCGTGTGCGCCGGTGAAATAGCACATCCAATGCCATTACTAGACCGGAGTCAATCGATGAGATGAACTGATCTGATGAAGGAGGTGTGTGTGTGTGTGCGCGTGTGTGTGGTGGTGAAGGTGATAGACACCAGGCAGAGTGTGTGTGCGTGTGTGTGTGTGTGTGTAGGGGACATTTGTATGAGTGTGTGTGTGTGTGTGGTGGTGGGTGTGTGTGGGACGGGACGGGACGGGGGCAATGTGTGTGTGTGTGTGTGTGTGTGTGTGTGTGTGCATACTTTTTAACATTAACATTACATTAGGCTGACGCATTTTTAACCAAAGCGAATAACATCATTTAACAGTTTAAGCTTTTTAGAACAATTCTCTCAACAATTCTAGGACAATTTAAAAAAAGGTCTTGTACAATAAGAATAAGTGCATCAGTGAGTTCTATTGTTCAACAATCGAGAGTCAGCTCTAGTCAGGTGGTAAGTACTAGGATCAGCAAGACTAGTTGTAAGTAGTGCTATGAGAGGAGATGTTCTCTGAAGAGCTGGGTCTTTTCTGAAGACGGAGAGTTAGAACTGGCAGTGCGTTCCACCAACGAGGAACAACAGATGAAAAAAGTTTGGATTGGCCTGAGCGTACCGGTGGCAGAGCTAGACGTGCGTGCGTGCGTGCGCGTATGCGTGTGTGTGCGCGCTTGAGTCAGCAGCTTCAGAGACAGTCCCACCGTTTAAAAAGTGCTTCACTTTGCAAAACAAACAAATTGTCAACTGTGTGTATAACCACAGAAATCGTGAATGGTGAATATATAGCATGCACAGCTAAAGCATTTTAACAGCCTAAAGCTAAAGAACGCTTGGTGAATATATAGCTGTGTTCTAAAGAATGTTTGATTCAAGTTCAACGTGTGTTGTTGCGAACTATGTTTCTCAGCAAATGCCACAATGAACGGTAACAAATAGGCTAGGCTATGTAGGCTAAAGTCATGGTCATCGTGGGAAGTTTATGATTTCGCTTTGGCAAGTGGCTGTGTAATAAGCGGGATAAACGCGGTCATTATTGGGAAAATAAGTCCCTTCAGGCCAATATGGAACAGGCTAGTTTCCTTTCACAATGGCACTTCTAACACAACATATGAGTTTGATGTTAATCACCATTGATAACAATCCAGGAGAGGGGGGAAACTATGTTCTCATTCCACAGTCAATGTTCAGTATTTGGCTATAATATTTGGCAATAATATTTGCCATTTTGAATACATGAAAATGAACCAAAATCTGTATCAATAACAGACCCCAGTATCGAATCGAAGTGTATCGCTGCAAATTTTGAAGTATCGAAAATAATCGAATCGTTGGCTTAGAGAATCGATATCGTATTGTGATGAAACTGGTGATATATACCCCTAGTGGATGTGTGTGTGTGTGTGGATGTGTGTGTGTGTGTGTGTGTGTGTGTGTGTGTGTGTGTGTGTGCGCGTGTGTGTGTACCTGCTGGATAGTTTGTAGTTCTCTTGCTTCAGGTTAATTTCTCGCTGCTGAATGTCTATCACTTCTCTGGATAGATCCTCAGGCTTCCTGCAGCCAGCCACACACACACATTAGCATGTTAGCATATCCCCACACACACACAAACACATTAGCATGTTAGCATATCCACACACACACACACAAACACACATTAGCATGTTAGCATATCCACACACACACACACAAGCATGTTAGCATATCCACACACACACATTAGCATGTTAGCGTATCCACACACACACATAAGCATGTTAACATATCCACACACACACACACACATTACATGATAGCATATCCACACACACACACTAGAATACCCACACTCTCACACACACACAGACACATTAGCATGATAGCATATCGACACACACATACTAGCATGTTAGCATACCCACACTCTCAGACACACACATTAGCATGTTAGCATATCCACACACAGACACACAAGCATGTTAGCATACCCACATTCACACATTAGCCTGTTAGCATATTAGCATACCCACACTCTCACACACTCCCCTCACCTAATATTGAGACCAGTGTTCTGCCCAAGATTCTCCCAGGCCTGAATCTTCGCCACAAGTTTCTGCCAATCACAGAGACAGAAAGGAAGGAAGAGACAGAGACAGAAAGGAAGGAAGAGAGAGAGAAAAAAGGAAGAAAAAGATAGAGAGAGTACATTTTCCAGATGAACAAAACAATATTTCAGTACCATCCCCTGACCATTGCCGACTAACCACTGCTGTTCTTTTCTACTGCAGCAATAATATTGCAGAAAGGCCTTTTACTTACACTCTATTTAATTACTTCAGGCCAAATCTGTTAAAAGGGTATATTTTTTATTGCTAATATGTCAAATCTATAAAATCAAGTTTGAAATATAGCCGCAAGCGGCAATGGCGGGCCCGAGCACCTGCGGCCGCAACCCGTGACATGTCGGAATCCAACAAAGCACCGACGTGGTGCGTTTGTGAAATGTACATATTTGATGCTTGTGCTATTTGCTTTTGTATTTTACTTTCTGCCACATTTACTCGCTTGGCCAGGTGGGGGCGCAATGCAAGGCAGGCCCATTTGATGTCATCATAATCATAATATATTAACCTGAGAAATTTCAGACCATTCATTTTCAGCAAAGAACATGTCTGATACACTTTTTGGCCAGATGGTGGTGCTATGTTAGGCATTGAAATTACACATGTGAATATCATCACAATAATAATAATGATATCCAAAATGTTTGTAAACTTTCAGATCAATCACTTAAGGCATTGTCCATTTCTGGCACATTTCCTGCTTGGCCAGGTGGTGGCGCTATGCCAGGCAGGCCCATTGGGTGTCTGGATAGCATCATAATCATGATATCTATTAACCTGAAAAGTTTCAGACCATTTATTCAAAGCATAGAGCATTTCTGGCACATTTCCTGCATTTCATGCGTTTTCACCGATGGGAAGCACCTCTTTTGGCATCACAATTCATCACATTTTAGTCCGCACAAAATCCCAAATACCTCACTTCCTGTTGGGCGTGGCTAATGCATTGTAAATACGAGAGTTGTTCATCTTGGGGAGATACACACACCTACCAAATTTGGTGTGTCTAGCTAAAAGTATGTGCCAACCACTGGATCAATCACCTAAGAGGCGCTACTGAGTCCCTGGGCACGCCGGGGCCAAGCCTTTATGCCTGTGTAGCCATTGTGATACCAGATGTGTGTGCCAAATTCCAAGACTTTTCATCCATGCTAACCACCTCAAAAATAGCAAAAAAGGTGAACAAATAATAATAATAATAATAATAATAATAATCCTTTCAAAAACAATAGGGCCTTGCGCCCTTCGGTGCTCGGGCCCTAATGAGTAATGTAAAGTACTGAGTTCAGTAACGAATCAGAACATTTGAGATCTTGTCCATACTTCCATTTGCTGCCTCATCAGCATTTAAAGGAGAACTTGGCAACTATTTCAACGTAATAAGCCCGTTTAGAAATCACTGGTTAAATGACCTGTTCCGGTGAAAATGGTGACTTTCCCCGCTGCCCCTAGCGTCCCCAGGCAGAAAACCAACCTTGCAACTTTGGGACTACCGTCCCGGTAAGAAGTGTGAAACAAGAAACTCTTTTTTAATCGTGTTTCTTACATCCACATTGTACTGCCGAACTTATGCTAACCGTTTCGCTAGCTTGTAAACAAATCCATGTGCTTTATCGTTACCTTTTCCACAGTTTGAAATAGTGCATAACTTCTCCAGCAGAGAGGGAAATATAGCTAATCCTGCCAAGTTTCCCTTTAATGCAGGGGTTCCCGAGTTTTTTTGGCAGGTGAACCTATTTTGATGTCACAGAACGTTGGTGACCCCAATCATTCACATGAGAGAAAGAGTGCAACCCATCTCTGCTATAACATCCAGACGAGAGCGGTTCTTTAACTCATTAAATGCCAAGCTGTTTTCTGGAGCTTTGTCCTAGAGTGCCAGCAATCTAGACCATTGTTGATGATTTTTGTACAGCCACAGCATATTCTGTGTTATAGCTATGAACACATACAATAGCTTGATTAAAAGGTTAGACTTTAAGCTCTCGGTGGGTGCAAACCGTGTATTTCTACACGCCTCTGTTTCTGAGAAATCCCAAGCTAAACAGTGGCTAGGTTTAATCAAAATCGCTGTTTTTTTTTCTAGAAATGGAGATATAACGTCTTTCATGAAATATGTGTTGCCTGTTACTTACTTGTGTAAACTTTCCGGGAAGTGATCAGCGAGGACTGGCGAGACTGCCTGGTTTTGACCTGACGTGCATGATTGCACCCAAACTGATTCGACCCAAAGCGGCAACCGAGTTATGATAAAATGTCCAGATAAAATGTCCAAATTGTGCATTTTCATGAGTTTTTGATCGTCATATATTTCATTTCCATTCATCACAGAGTTCCCCAAATCACATATAAGGTGTGTTAGAGTGTCTAGTTTCGTCATTTAAAAAAAAAAGCTAAAAACTTAATATTACGTTTTTGGCACTCAACGCGCCATGAGAAGGAAAAACGTAATTACGTTTTTGGCACTCAATGAGTTAATTTCCCCCAAATGTCCTTGCGTGCCTGGTTGTTTTGCTACTTTGTTTAGAACATTGACCAGACATTATGCCGTCTAACCCTAGGGCTGTCTCTGTTTATTTTTACTTAGCTAGATTTTAATGAAGGATCCGTTACTTAACTAGGATATCATGAGGGTTTTAATATTTTTTTTATTTAATGTATACTTGAATGTAATGTACTGGTCAATTGTATGATACAAAGGAATCTGAGGCGACCCTACATGGTAGTTTTGAGTTTGACAGACAACTCAGTTTTCCTATGAGCAGCAATACCGCGCGTGCTCATGCAGGAGGTCTGTGCTCGATCGATAACAACAATCTGGAGAGGGCGCTCTTGTCTTCAGCAACGGATCGCATAAGGTTGACAAGAGGTTGCGATATGGGGAGGGAAAGGTCTGGTTGCGCTATGCGTACCTTCTGAGCGCAAACACAGTCAGCCATTGATAAACGTAGCCTACCTCTGCCATGTTTCCCATACATTGACTTATTTGTGGCGGTCCAACACAATATCAACTTGATCAATCACACAATGATTTTCTATGTTGTACTACTTAAATTGGATGAATTCCTTTCATTGTATAACTATGTACACCTATGCACAGTCTCTCCTTGCCTCGCTGTCTCTCAATGAACCTGCATGCACGTTTAAAGAAACATGAAATTGTCGGTATCATAACCATGCTGCACAGATTTTTTCACAACTGTTGCATTCAGGTCCCCTGGCAAAAAAACGTCGCTCTTAACAGCCGCCAGTCTTTGAGAGGACGTGAAATATTGGAATATATGGAATTTTGTTTCTTTCTATTACACCTGCCAGGAAATCCGTGTTATGTGGGTAAGCTGCTGCCTAGCAGGTAAAACACGTTTAAATGGATATATTTATTTTTATTAGCTAGAAATGATGCCACATGTCTACATTCAATGTGCCGCTTCGAAAGTTTGTTTAGATCCAGCGATTCTGCCGTCATGGAAACGCTACGTCACACTTCGGGACCCAATTCTGTGGGAAACACTGCTCTGTCGTGGTGGCAACCACCACAAATAGAACTCAATTCTGTGGGAAACACTGCCCTGTCGTGGTGGCAACCACCACAAATAGAACTCAATTCTGTGGGAAACACTGCTCTGTTGTGGTAGCAACCACCACAAATAGAACTCAAGTCAAGTTTGCATTGCATTCTACAATGGTGCAACTGCTCTGTCGTGGTGGCAGTTGCACCAGCTCAGAAAGATGTGTCCTAAAGAGCACGAAACATATACTTATGGCTTGTGTGCCCACGTGCGTGCGTGCGTTACCTCTTTTTGCAGCTCCATGTTAAGTAGTTCTTCTCTGGTCTGCTCCATGCGTTCCAGCTTCTTCCTCAGTCCTTCAACCTCCTCCTTCAGGAGACTGCTATTTTCACGGGTCTCTACACACACACACACACACACACACACATACACACACAAGAGTCAAGAAAGAGGAGACAGATTGCAATCAGGTTTGAAAACAACATGAAAGGGTTAAAGCACAACACAAAATAAACCACTGAATTCCTCAAACTGAATTTACACAAAAGCATTCACCAATAGATATCCAATTATAAATAGATATGATAGGTAATCAATTATAAAAGAACAAAATCAGTAGATATGTCTGGGCAGGGGTCCATCCAAGGGCAAGTCATCATTCGGCGCAGACATACACACACAAACACCTTTAGGGTTCCTTGGATCTGTCCAACACATGTATTTTATCCAACCATATTACCATGACACATGTATTCTGTCCAACCATGTTACCATGACGCATGTATTCTGTCCAACCACATTACCATGACAACACATGTAGTTTGTCCAACCATGTTACCATGACAACACAAGTACTCTGTCCAACCATGTTACCATGACACATGTATTCTGTCCAACCATGTTACCATGACAACACATGTATTCTTTCAAACTACACTCTATGTGTCATACTATATGTCAGTAAGTTACGAATCTATTTATAGACACACACACACACACACACACACACCTGAGCTTCCATGGACTGGAGCTTGACTATTACATATGTATGTAAGATAGAGTGTGTGTGTGTGTGTGTGTGTGTGTGTGTGTGTGCGCTGTAATTTCAAATGCATTGTACTGTTACCCCTCTGCTTCTTTTTATTACAAAGCACAGAGCTTCCATTAGACCACAAAGCAGTACATAATAAGACACCTGTTACACAGTTAGTGCAAAAGGCTCATGTGTGTGTAGGTGTGTGTGTGAGTGAGTGTGTGTGTGTGTGTGTGTGGTCATGTAATATGACACCTGTTATACAGTTAGTGCAAAAGGCTCATGTGTGTGTAGGTGTGTGTGTGAGTGTGTGTGTGTGTGTGTGTGGTCATGTAATATGACACCTGTTACACAGTTAGTGCAAAAGGCTCATGTGTGTGTAGGTGTGTGTGTGAGTGAGTGTGTGTGTGTGGTCATGTAATATGACACCTGTTATACAGTTAGTGCAAAAGGCTCATGTGTTAGTGTACAGTAGGTGTGTATGTGAGTGAGTGTATGCATGGTCATCAAGCTCCCTCTGCTGGACAATAGCTACAACTACAACAGCCTGCCCACCAAAAGTGAGCAGTGTGTAGCCCCTTTCCCACCGGAGGGAGTTCCTAGAACATAACGTTCCTATGACCCTTTTTTCCTGGTGTTGCTGTTCCTGTAACTCTTTCAGCTCCCACTTCAGATCTTTTCCCTCTTCTGCATAGCAACCCTTAGTGACCTAGGATTGGTCCAACTCATAAGCCTAGGCCTAGGATTGGTCCAACTCATAAGCCTAGGATTGGTCCAACTCATAAGCCTAGGCCTAGGATTGGTCCAACTCATAAGCCTAGGGATTGGTCCAACTCATAAGCCAAACCCATTGTCAAACCACGCAGTCTTTAAAATCCACACTGCCTGTGTAAGCAAAATATACAGAAATATACTAGTCAGAGACTTTATTAACGAGAATGGACGGCACGCAGAACGCACTCTGCCCCAGTTGGGACCCAAATGGATGGTGAACAGCCTTGTGTAGTGCCATAACCATAACACCATACATCACTTTCTGTTGCAATTCACCTGAACACACACAAATACAACTCACTAATGCTAGTTAAACTTCTCCGTCCCCTGAATACACACTAATACGTAAGGGATAAGGTATAGAACGCCGGTCATTATTGGGAAAATAAGTTCCGACAGGGCGAACCGGTCCTGAAGGGACTTATTTTCCTAATCATGACCGGCGTTCTATACATTATCCCGCTTATTACACGGCTACTTGCCAAAACAAAATAATAAACTCCCCACGATATGACTTTAGCCTACATAGCCTAGCCTATTTGTTACCGTTCATCGTGGCATTTGCTGAAACAAATAGTTCGCAACAACACGCTGAACTTGAACATTCTTTAGAACACAGCTGATCAACCGTCTGCTTTCACTTTTGAATGAAGTTCCAGTCCTTGCGTAGGGATATGAAACTCCGTTGCCATTGACAGCGGTCATTCTTGTTTATATGGATAATGTATAGAACGCCCGGTCATTATGGGGGAAAATAAGTCCCACAGGGCTTAACCGGACTTGTTTAAGCCCTGAAGGGACTTATTTTCCCATAATGACCAGCGTTCTATACGATTATCCCGCTTTATTATAACTACTTGCCAAAAACGAAAAAATAAACTCCATGATATGTCTCTTTACACTTTATTTGTTACCGTTTAAAAGGTGGCTTTTGGCTGAGAAACAAATAGTTCACAACACACGCTGAACTTGAATCAAACATTCTTTAGAACACAACTGATCAACCGTCTGCTTTCACTTTTGAATGAAATTCCAAGCGAAAACTCCGTTGCCATTGACAGCGGTCATTCTTGTTTTCAGAGGTCCTTTCCCAAGAAATAATGACCGCTAGAACCTTCGGAAATCCCATTCAAGTCAATGGAGCATTCTACTTGCATTGTGAAGAGCCGTATAATAAAACTCACTAATGCTAGAGCTAGTTAAACTTCTCCGTCCCCTGAACACACACAAATACAACTCACTAATGCTAGAGCTAGTTAAACTTCTCCGTCCCCTGAATACACACGAATACAACTGACTAATGCTAGTTAAACTTCTCCGTCCCCTGAATACACACGAATACAACTCACCAATTCTAGACCTAGTTAAACTTCTCCGTCCCCTGAACACACACAAATACAACTCACTAATGCTAGTTAAACTTCTCCGTCCCCTGAATACACACGAATACAACTCACCAATGCTAGACCTAGTTAAACTTCTCCGTCCCCTGAACACACACAAATACAACTCACTAATGCTAGTTAAACTTCTCCGTCCCCTGAATACACACGAATACAACTCACTAATGCTAGTTAAACTTCTCCGTCCCCTGAATACACACGAATACAACTCACTAATGCTAGAGCTAGTTAAACTTCTCCGTCCCCTGAATACACACGAATACAACTCCGCCCCTGAATACACGGCCACAACTCACTAATGCTAGAGCTAGTTAAACTCACCAATGCTGCTAAACTGCCCTGAATACACAATCAATACAACTCACTAATGCTAGAGCTAGTTAAACTTCCTCGTCCTAAACCCTCCTCATCTGTGTGTGTGCATCTCAAACGGAACGTAGAACTTATTGGCATTAGGCGAGTGGGTGCTATATTGGCATTAGGCGAGGTGAGTGGGTGCTATATTGGCATTAGGTGAGTGGGTGCTATTCAAGTAATTAGGAGCGGGCGCCATATCAGCCTTCAGGCCAGCGGGCGCCATATCAAGTACCAGGCGAGGCTTAGCAGCCATACTGGCACAGGGGCTTATGGGCGCCATACTGCTACTAGCTTGCGCGGAGCAAGTGCCATCATACCGCATCAGGGCTTGCGGCGAGTGGGCGCTTGCTATCATACCAGCTTGGCGCGGGCGCCATATCAAGTTAATTAGAGTGGTTGCATCAAGCACCGGCAATTACGCAGGAGGGCGCCATATCAAGCAATTAGCCAGCGGGGTTACATCAGCACCAGTGCGAGTGGCGCCATCACACCAGCG
This sequence comes from Alosa alosa, assembly GCF_017589495.1. Lineage (NCBI taxonomy): Eukaryota > Metazoa > Chordata > Actinopteri > Clupeiformes > Clupeidae > Alosa > Alosa alosa. The sequence continues at coordinate 2,393,434 of NC_063195.1, read as the reverse complement.
AGCGGGCGCTGGCATCAAGCACCAGCGCGGGCGCCATACTGGCACCAGCTTATGAGCGGGCGCCATACTGCACCAGGCTTGCGCGGGCCATATCGCGACCAGGCCAGCCAGTGGGCGCCATACTGCCACCAGGCTTGCGGGCGCCATCACAATTAGCCAGCGGGCGCTACAGCGAGCGGGCGCCATACCGGCACCAGCCAGCGGGCGCCGGCAGCGAGCGGGCGCCATATCACAATTAGGCGAGCAAGCTATCACACCAGGCTTGGCGCGGGGCGCCATAGCTATGGGGCGCCATATCAAGTACCAGGCTTAAAGCGGGGCGCTACAGCGAGCAAGTGCCATATCATACTAGGCCGCAGGGCGCCATAATGGTACGGAAAAGAGCAAGGCGCTATATCACCAGCCAGTGGGCGCCATACTGGCACAGTGCGGCGCTATAGCGGAGGGCGCCATATCAAGCACTAGGGCCAGGGGCGCCAGGCGAGTGGGCGCTATATCATATCAGGAGAGTGGGCGCTACAGCGAGGGGCGCTATACCGGCATCAGGGCCAGGGGCGCCATATCATACCAGGGCCAGCAGGGGCGCTATAGTGAGCGGGCGCTATACTGGCATTAGGCCAGTGGGCGCTATGAAAGGAGTGGTGCCATATCAAGCACAGGGCCGGTAGCGGGCGCTATATCATAATTAGGTGAGTGGGCGCTATACTGGCATCAGGGCGCAGCGGGCGCTATAGCGAGCGGGCGCCATAATAAGTACTGAGAAGAAAGGGCGCTATGGCGAGCGGCGCTATATCAAGTATCAGGGCTAGTGGCGCATTGGCATTAGGCTTAGTGGCGCCATAGCTTAGCGGCGCCGGCATTACATTAGCGAGGCGGGTGCTATTGGCATTAGGGCGAGTGGGCGCTGAGAATACATTAGGGCGAGTGGGGCGCTGAGGTTATGGGCGCTATATTGGCATTAGGCGAGTGGGTGCTATATTGGCATTAGGTGAGTGGGTGCCATCAAGGATTAGAAGAAAGGGCGCTATGAAGAGTGGCGCCATACTGGCATTATCAGGGCGTGGCGCCATTGGGTACTAGGCTGCGGGCGCTGGCAGCCGAAAGGGTGCTACATTGGCATTGAAGCAGTGGCACGGGCACTAGTGAGTGGGTGCCATACTGGCACTAGGGCCAGTGCGCCAGTGAGTAAGCTACTGGCACTAGGCTTAGTGGGTGCTACAGTGAGGGTGCGCATTGGCATTAGAAAGAGTAAGTGCACAGTGAGGAAGCCAGGCTGATTAGGCTAGTGGGCGCTATAGCGAGTGGGCGCTATATCAAGTACTAGGTGAGTGGGCTATATGAGTGGGGTGCCACTGGCAATTAGGGTGAGGTGCTATATTGGCATTAGCGAGGGTACAGTAGTGAGTGAGTTATAGTGAGGGTGCTATATTGGCATTAGGTGAGGTGAGTGGGTGCTATATTGGCATTAGGCGTGAGTGGGTGCTATATTGGCATTAGGCGAGTGGGTGCTATAGTGAGTGGGTGCTATATTGGCATTAGGCGAGTGGGTGCTATAGTGAGTGGGTGCTATATTGGCATTAGGCGAGTGGGTGCTATATTGGCATTAGGCGAGTGGGTGCTATATTTAAAAACTCTGTCGCCGTGCCTTACGCCTACTACCAGTTCCTATGACAACTTGGCCAGTACGAATGCAAATGGCAAAACCAGTTTTGGGGGAGAACAGTTAGTAGAACTGCTTAGAAGTGGACTGTTTCTGTAACCGCTTGGTGGGAATGACTTATAAAGCAGTGTGTGTGTGCAAGTGTGTGTGTGCAAGTGTGTGTGTGTGCGCACGAGTGTGTGTGTGCGAGTGTGTGTGCGAGAGTGTGTGTGTGTGCGAGAGTGTGTGTGCGAGAGTGTGTGTGGTGTATGGTCCTCAAGCTCCATCTGCCTGACAACAGCGACAACTGCCTCCCAACAGTCTTCTAACTATAAGTGAGCTCTGTGTGTGTGTGTGTATATTCCAGTCTTAGGTTGGAATCTCCATATTGGCACAGTGCCTGGGAACTATAAGCCCTGCATAGTAATCACAACAGATCTGAATGTTCCCTGGGCACTGCCTAATGAAGGAGCTCTGGGATTGGTTATTACCTAAGGAAGGTGCTCAATGATTGGTTATGAGAGAGAAGTTCTGTGGTTGGCTATTCTCTGAGGAAGACGTTCTGTGATTGGCTGTTACCTGAGGAAGGCGTTCTGTGGTTGGCTGTTACCTGAGGAAGGCGTTCTGTGGTTGGCTGTTACCTGAGGAAGGCGTTCTGTGGTTGGCTGTTCCCTGAGGAAGGCGTTCTGTGGTTGGCTGTTACCTGAGCAAGGCGTTCTGTGGTTGGCTGTTACCTGAGGAAGGCGTTCTCCTCGCGCAGGCGCTTGAGTTCTCTCTCCAGGTCCGGAACTCGAGCCACCTCGGTCTTCATGTTCCTCACAATCAGGGAGTCCTGTTCCTGCACAACCAAACGCCGCTCCAACTCCTACACACACACACACACACTATCCTGATCATACTCACTCTGTGTGTGTGTGTGTGTGTGTGTGTGTGTGTGTGTGTGTGTGTGTAGGTGTGTGTGTGTGTGTGTGTAGGAGTTGGAGCTGTGTTTGTGAATTGTAACAGCATTGTGTGTGTGTGTGTCTGTGTCTGTGTCTGTGTGTGTGTTTAAGCATGTATATGGGTGTGTCTGTGTGTGCGTGTGTGTGTGTGTGTGTGTGTTTAAGCATGTATATGGGTGTGGGTGTGTGTGTGTGCGTAAGCATGTATAGGGGTGTGTGTGTGTGTGTGCGTTTGTGTGCATGTACCCTGATCTTGAGCAGGCCCTCCTCATTGGATGTTTGGGAAGCCTGGACATCCTGCAGCCGTTGACTGGCTTCCTGGAACTTCCTGGTCAGGGCCAAACATCAAAGGGGTCAAAGGGAACATGGTTCACAGAATGTGTGTGTGTGTCTGTGTGTCTGTCTGTCTGTCTTTGTGTATGTGTGTGTGTGTGTGTGTGTGTGTGTTTAGGATGCACGATATATCGGCGGCCGATATATTATTGGCCGATAAGTGAAAAAATGAAAATATTATTATCGGTCCGATAACAGAATTCTGGCCGATAATTTGCGCCGATATTTTTTAAAGTCATAATTTAGGCCTACGTAAGGTCCTTCTGGCTACACTGAGCTACTTGAGCTTGGTTGGCTATACTTTTTCCTCAATATAATGTCAGCGGTGTGAATGTATTTTACCACTCTAACAAAATCTGTGGATATGCGTTCATTTGGGAATCTGTGCATCTCAAAATCCTCTCATGAATGATCCGCCATTTAACCTTACCAGAGCGGAGCTCAGCCCTATCAAGAGTCGTCTTGTGCTGATGTGTTTGCACTTTACCGCCTGGTCGGGAAACAAATAAACAAACTTCGTTAGTGGGACCAGTACATAAGTAGGCCTAGTTCTAAGTTGTGTTTTAGTATTATATTTGCATTACTTTAGCTTGGGTTTGTATTATTACCTAGAAATATGCTAACCATTCCTGCTTCAGTTCCAGAGAGGTCATCATAATAACTTATTAAAACCTTCGGGCTAACCCTTTCATTTCTGCTGCAGCAGGTTGTGCTAACAGAGTAGACGGACATAAGATACAGTCTGAGGAGTTGCAGCTTTATTCAGTTACCCGCAGTTGAAACTAAACCTAAGTTTCCCTCACAAACTCTGATTTGGTCGCTATACTGTAGCTTATTCTCAGCTGAGCCGTTTATGAGTGTTTAGTCCTAAATGAAAACGATTCATACTCTCTAGCCACTCACTGCACTAATTCACTGGCGTCAGGTTCACTTAAAGGAGCCACACATACTGTAGGGCTAGGCTACTGTTTTGTTGACTGCTGTACTATTGAGGACTATTATGAGTTCTGTCCATCATTTGGGGTAGGTAAAATTACTGCAATAAAATTATGCTTATTAAATGCTTTCCCCAAATCACTTTTCACAATTTTTTTCAAGAGTAATATTATCGGTTATCGTTATCGGTGGTCGGGCCACAACAAACCAATAAATATCGGTTATCGTTATCGGCCCTAAAATTCCATATCGGTGCATCTCTAGTGTCTGTCTGTCTGTCTGTCTGTCTGTCTGTGTTGACTTTGTGTGTGTGTGTGTGTGTGTGTGTGTGTGTGTGTGTGTGTGTGTGTGTGTGTGTGTGTGTGTGTGTTTGTTCATACTTGCGTTGGTGGTCTAACTGCTCCTTTAGGGAGTCTTTATCCAGATTCAGTGTGTTGACTTTAAAGCGTCCCACATACTCGCCACTCCCGACCGGTAGCGCGACAATGTGACGTCACAGGAGCGCCGCAACCATTTATACTCGCGCGTGGTGGTCACGACACTAGTTGCAATATTCTCCTGAACAGAGGTGTCGCTGTTGTGAAAAGGCTACCGCTACCTACGTTACACAGTAGAAGAAGCTGTCAGAAGCATTGGCGTCAATGGCAGTTAAAACATTAGCTAGCCTCTGTGATGGTACTTCAGCTATTCGCACCTACCATCATCCTTATCACCTAGTTTCCAAGGTGTGTGCAGATAGATAGATAGATAGATACTTTAGTCATCCCGAAGGAAATTTTAATAATTTAAACATTTTAGTTAGCTGGCTAGCTAGCTAGCAGCTGGCTGAGTTTGTGTAATTTCCTAAAGTGGAAAGAGATTTTGTTCAGGTCTCAGTAGATATCCTTTGGTTGAAAATCTTTCTTTCTATTCTTTCCTCTTAATTCCATGTGTTGTGACTCTCGCTGGTAACTTTGTTAACTTATCCAGCAAACTATTGTGTGGTGCGCTACCGTGTGCTACCCGGCCAAAATCCTGGCACGCCAGAGAGATCTACGTCATTTTGACGTCACATTGTCGCGCTACCGGCTGGGAACGGCGAGTATGTAGTAGGCTTTAGTGTGTGTGTGTGTGTGTGTGTGTGTGTGTGTGTGTGCGTTCATACTTGCGTTGGTGTTCTAGCTGCTCCTGTAGGGAGTCTTTATCCAGATTCAGTGTGCTGACTTTGCATTGCTGAGTTTGAAGCTGCTGTTTCAAATCTCTCTGCTCATCTTTAAGACGGGTTGCGGTCTACACACACATAAAATAGTCATGATGTCAGATGGCGTTAACCTCTCCTTCTATAACACACACACACACACAGGTTACAGACTCAAAATACACAGTCATGATGTCAGATGCCGTTAACCTCTTCTTGTGTGAGTAAGTTGTCCTTCTCCTCCACACACACACACACTCACTCACTCACTCACCTGGTTGGCTTGTGTGAGTAAGTTGTCCTTGTCCTTGTCCTTCTCCTCCACACACACACACACACACACACACACACACACACACCTGGTTGGCTTGTGTGAGTAAGTTGTCCTTCTCCTCCAGATGTTTCTGCAGTTCGTCGATCTTCAGCTGCAGCTGCTTGTTTGACTCCGCCTGCTCTGTTAGGCTCCGCCCAGTCTCTGCCTCTCTCTCCTCCAGACGGCGAATCCGCATCTGAAGGTCCTGGTTCTTATCCACCTCACGCTAACACACACACACACACACACATTTAATCATCACATTGACAGACTCAAAGTCTGTGTGTGTGTGTGTGTGCGCTGTGTGTGTGTGTGCTTTGAGTGTGTGTGCTGTGTGTGCTTTGAGTGTGGGTGCTGTGTGTGGGTGCTGTGTGTGGGTGCTGTGTGTGGGTGCTGTGTGTGTGTGTGTGCTGCGTGTATGTGTGTGCTGTGTGTGTGTGTGTGTGCTGTGTGTGTGTGTGTGTGTGTGTGTGTGTGTGTGTGTGTGTGTGTGTGTGTGTGTGTGCTGTGTGTGTGTGTGTGCTGTGTGTGTGTGTGTGTGTATGTGTGTGCTGCGTGTGTGCTGTGTGTGTGTGTGTGTGTGTGTGTGTTACCTGCAGGTCTCTGGAGCTGCTCTAGGCTGCCTTCTCCAGTTCAATGCGAGCTCTCTTGTGTGTGTGTGTGTGTGTGTTGTGTGTACCTGCAATGTGTGGTCTGTATGTGGTGCTGCTGCTCTGTGTGCTCCTTGTGTGTGTGTGTGTGTGTGTGTGTGTGTGTTACAGGTCTCTGGAGCTGCTCTGGGCTCTCCAGTTCAATCTCGTCTCTTGTGTGTGTGTGTGTGTGTGTGTGTGTGTGTGTGTTTGTGTGTGCTGTGTGTATGTGTGTGTGCTGCGTGTATGTGCGTGTGCTGCGTGTATGTGCGTGTGCTGCGTGTATGTGCGTGTGCTGCGTGTATGTGCGTGTATGTGTGTGCTGCGTTGTGTGTGTGTGTGTTACCTGCAGGTCTCTGGAGCTGCTCTAGGCTGCCTTCTCCAGTTCAATGCGAGCTCTCTTGGTGTGTGTGTGTGTGTGTTACCTGCAGGTCTCTGGAGCTGCCTTCTCCAGTTCAATGCGAGCTCTCTTGTGTGTGTGTGTGTGTGTGTGTGTGTGTGTGTGTGTTACCTGCAGGTCTCTGGAGCTGCTCTGGGCTGCCTTCTCCAGTTCAATGCGAGCTCTCTTGTGTGTGTGTGTGTGTGCTGTGTGCTGTGTGTGTGTTACCTGCAGGTATCTGGAGCTGCTCTGGGCTGCCTTCTCCAGTTCAATGCGAGCTCTCTTGTGTGTGTGTGTGTGTGTTACCTGCAGGTCTCTGGAGCTGCTCTGGGCTGCCTTCTCCAGTTCAATGCGAGCTCTCTTGTGTGTGTGTGTGTGTGTGTTACCCGCAGGTCTCTGGAGCTGCTCTGGGCTGCCTTCTCCAGTTCAATGCGAGCTCTCTTGTGTGTGTGTGTGTGTTACCTGCAGGTCTCTGGAGCTGCTCTGGGCTGCCTTCTCCAGTTCAATGCGAGCTCTCTTGTGTGTGTGTGTGTGTGTGTGTGTTACCTGCAGGTCTCTGGAGCTGCCTTCTCCAGTTCAATGCGAGCTCTCTTGTGTATGTGCGTGTATGTGTGTGCTGTTGTGTGTGTGTGTGTGTGTGTGTGTGTGTGTGTGTGTGTGTGTTACCTGCAGGTCTCTGGAGCTGCTCTGGGCTGCCTTCTCCAGTTCAATGCGAGCTCTCTTGTGTGTGTGTGTGTGTGTTTACCTGCAGGTCTCTGGAGCTGCTCTGGGCTGCCTTATGTGTGTGTGTGTGTGTGTGTTACCTGCAGGTCTCTGGAGCTGCTCTGGGCTGCCTTCTCCAGTTCAATGCGAGCTCTCTTGTGTGTGTGTGTGTGTGTGTGTGTTACCTGCAGGTCTCTGGAGCTGCTCTGGGCTGCCTTCTCCAGTTCAATGCGAGCTCTCTTGTGTGTGTGTGTGTGTGTGTGTGTGTTACCTGCAGGTCTCTGGAGCTGCTCTGGGCTGCCTTCTCCAGTTCAATGCGAGCTCTCTTGTGACTCATCTCCATTTGCTGTTTCTCCTGAGAGAGCTGCAGCAGGCTGGTGTGGGAGTGGATACGCTTGGCTGACTCCTCCATCTGCAAACACACACAGGTACCAACACACACACACAGGTACCAACACACACACACACACACACACACACACACACACACAAAGAACACAAACAATCAGGTATGAACACACACAGGTACAGACACACAGGTACAAAACACACATGTATGTACATACGTACGTACGAATGCACACACACACGCATGTCAAGATTATAGTCCATATTACACACAAGCATAAACACACAACAAACATTTTAATATTAGATACATACATACATACATACATACATATACACACAGCAACAAATCAACAGACAATACCCCCTCACGCTTAAAATTGAGCAACTGTGTGATGGTAGAAAAACACTCACACCTAAATAAAATAACACATAAAGTTTGTCCCTAATTGGACAAGTCTAGCACCTACTTAGCACTTAAATGAACACACACACACCCGCCTGCAGATAGTGGTGAGTGTCAACAAACAAACAAACAAACAAACAAACAAACACACACCTCCATCTTTTGTGTGTAGAGTTTGCCGAGGTCGCTGCCAGACCCGTAGGTAGTAGGCTGTGACGGTGTGCGTTCGGGCCGCGCCATGAAGCTCTTGAACGACTTCAGCGTAGAGAACACGGTCGTGTCGTCGCTTAGGTCGTCCATTCTCACGTTCAACACACTCGACAGATCTAAAGACAAAATAACATTTAAAACCAGACAAAACAAGCAGCACTCAAACCTGCCTGTATGTGAGTTATCGAACGTTAGTCCGGTCCCCCCTTCAGTTTGACTGGCCAGTTTAATTCCTTTAAATCTGACTGTTTAGCAAGAGAACCTTGGTTATGTCTAACAACTAACTTAACGTTATATGTAAAGTTTGACCACCGCTGAAGATGCGGAGTTATTAACCAGAAACGTAACGTTAACAGCACAACATCAAAAGGGCAGTTTGCTGCGTGGGGGACTTCAAACATGGATAAACATGGACAGTGTTAACTTGTAAGTTGTTTGCATACTGCATAGCATTTCACTTAGCTTAGCCAACTAGCTGACGTTAACTGTAAGCTAACATTTACCGCACCGTAGTTAACAGAACTGCCCCGTATCTTTCAGAAGACGTTTGAAATAAACTGTTCTTCGGCATCATATCTTTAAAGGGTGGACAGACATTTAACGTTTAAAATGGCTTTAAAACCTACAAGTAACTGGAGGTGTTTGTTACTTCATAAGCTTTGGATCTCCCTCCTCGACGGTGAGTTCTCCTTCTGCGAATGATCTTGCAAAGATGGCTGCAATCAACCCAGACAGGCGTTCTGCTGCCCCTACTGTATCGGGCTAGAAATGATCTCCAAAAACTACGCGAAGCCCTGAAAACTGCAGTGCAGCCAGTGTTCGCTGAATAATACATTATGTAGCAAGACTGAACAACAAGAAAGGACGTTTCTCAGAGTAACATTTTTAAGGGTTAGACTCAGAGTAACATTTGTGGGGCTATAGAAATTGGAAACAATTGAACTTGAACTGTATACTGAAATGAACTGCATTCATTGGAGGATGGCAGTCTACTGTGATATGACAGGCACCCTGACTTTCAACACTCCTTTGTCAGGACTTTATTTATGGATTTTTCAGCATCCTTTAATAGTAAACGTCAGCACACGTCTGCATCCCCTCTCCAGCAGCTACATGCCAACCCAACTCTCTAAAGAGTCAATCCAACTCTGATGCTCTAAAGAGTCAACACAACTCTGATGCTCTGGATTAAAGCGTTTTTCAAGGACAGACCCCAGCATGAGAGAGTGCATGGTCTTAAATCTACCAGCACTATTTTAAATACTGGGGTCCCGCAGGGCTGTGTCTTGTCACCCGTCCTTTAATGTATCTATATGAATGAGATCACCTGCAACAGCAATGGACTGAAGCTTTTTAAAAATCCTGACACCATGGACTTGGTGGCCAACCTGGCAGATGAGCACACCCTGTGCACTAACATGCAGTGTCAACACAATGGCCCTGTGCACTAACATGCAGTGTGTCAACACAATGGCCCTGTGCACTAACATGCAGTGTGTCAACACAATGGCCCTCATGTGCACTAACATGCAGTGTGTCAACACAATGGCCCTCATGTGCACTAACATGCAGTGTGTCAACACAATGGCCCTGAACACTAACATGCAGTGTGTCAACACAATGGCCCTCATGTGCACTAACATGCAGTGTGTCAACACAATGGCCCTCATGTGCACTAACATGCAGTGTGTCAACACAATGGCCCTGAGCACTAACATGCAGTGTATTTAGGGGCAGCCAAGGCCTACTGGTTAGCGCTTCGGACTTGTAACCGGAGGGTTGCCGGTTCGAACCCCGACCAGTTGGCACAGTTGAAGTGCCCTTGAGCAAGGCACCTAACCCCTCACTGCTCCCCGAAATGCTGTTGTTGCAGGCAGCTCACTGCGCCCGATTAGTGTGTGCTTCACCTCACTGTGTGCTGAGTGTGTTTCACTAATTCACGGATTGGGATAAATGCAGAGACCAAATCTCCCTCACGGGATCAAAAGAGTATATATACTTACTTACACACAACACAATGGCCCTGTGGTTCAAGAAGAGCTCATTGGAATTAAACAGAAGTAAGACTAAGGGAACTATGTTGCCTCTTCTCCAAGACTGGAGGGGGCAGGTAGTGGAACAGGTTGAGTACTTTAAGTACAACAACGCATGTGTCTCCTGAGGAAGCTCAAATCCATGTCAGACAGGACATTGTATCAACAGTAGACGATAATCAGACACTGAAAGAATGTGTCAACTCATTCGACATCACATCTTGGTACAGTTTCCTAACAAACGGATGCAAGGGAAAGCTGGCTATCAAGCATGCAGGCAAGATCATTAGCATCCCACAAAAACGGATGTCAGATTAGGACAGAACAGACTTTTCCTTCGATCAAAGACAATTTTCTAACATGGCTTTTTCAATCTTCAATCTTGAGTCTTTCAGAACTTTTCGAATAGAATGTACGTGATGACGTAAAACGTCTTCGCATTCCGCCACGCCCCTTCCATTTGACAACACAACGGCGCTGACGTTGCAGAAGCTCAGGTCAAGATAGCAACTTCCTCATCGTCGTCGCACCTCCCACTGCTGCCTAGGCTAGACCAGACGTAAGTCTTAAGTTCGTCTGTCTACCAACTGCTAACGTTAGTCCAGCGAGCGGGCGAAGCACGAAGATCTGCAGATATCAACATGGCCCAGGACAACACAGACACGAGCACGTTATGTCTGTTTGACGTGGACGGCACGCTGACAGCAGCCCGGCAGGTTAGTTGCAGAATGGTTCATTCACATTAGCGGTTGGCTACATGCTAACAGCTGCTTGCAAAAGCCGTTCTTTCATTCATTCATTCATTCGTTAACTGTAGTGTGCAGGCATTGGTGTTGTGTCCATTGTAGATGTTCCTCGAAAATATAATTCAAGAGAGGTGACTCAACGACGCTTTTCCTTGAGGATATTTTTAGCTTAGCGTTATTGCTTAAAGAATCTCTGCTGCTCCACTGACATATAAGACACCGGTAACATGACACTAGCTTTGAGTTCATTTAAGTTTATTTGGATAGTTCGATGTTCGTAGAGAGAACTTTACGGGACAAACACTTGACACACTTTTTGTTAAAGCTGCTTGCTGGTTAAACTATGAATAATAACGACTGTAGTTGATGCTGTCACTCTGGCCACGTAGCTTGTGTTAATGGGCTCTGCCACATCCATAGAACCAGTCCTTCTAGTCCGGTCTTAACAGTGAAACCTGAAAGTCAAGGTGTGTGTGTGAGGAGGGTTTTGAACTCGTGTGTGTGTGTGTGTGTGTGTGTGTGTGTGTGTGTGTGTAGAAGGCGACGCCTGACATGTCAGAGTTCCTGACGCGGTTGAGGCAGAGGGTGCGAGTTGGGGTGGTTGGAGGATCTGACCTGGTCAAAATCAAAGAACAGCTGGGAGACGACGGTGAGCACACACACACACACACAAAAATACACAAACGCACACACATAAACACACACAAAACACACACACACACAAAACACACAGACACACACACAAAATACACAAATGCGCGCACACACACACTCACAAACATACGTGGGAGATGACGGTAAGTACACACACACACACACACACACACAAAATACACATTTTTTTTTTCTACCTGCCACTGTGGCTGGTGGATTCCAAAATCTACCAGCCACTCAACTTTTTTACCAGCCACTAGAGAAACGGCATGAAAATGTGATGTAATGATTATAGTAGGCTACCCAAAATGATCACG
>NC_063195.1:2366671-2376671 GCF_017589495.1 Alosa alosa | reverse complement strand
TAGAACTTCTTCTCCCCTTACTTCCCCCGAAATACATTAATTATATTCTATAGTGATACCTTATGACCGTCCCTGGTATTAACTAGGGGGCAGAAAAAGACACAGTTGATAAAACTTGACATAGTCAGTCATCCGCTTCAAAGTCACGCTACCGTAAGGCTAATAATAGCGGTGTCCTCACACTATCGCACGTGACAATTTACTTAAAAAGGTGATTTTCTCCTCTTCTGGCTTATTGTGACAGGAGAACCATGCCAACTTTGGATGAGGTTATCTTAGCGATACTTTTTGCAATACCCTCATATATATTGTTGGAAAGCTTAGTCAATGGCCGTTCATGTGAGCACATTAACTTAATTTTGTAAATTTTACCAAAACGACTGGTTTTGCCTTGCAGGGTTACATATGTCATTTGTATTGATCTACCACACACTGGAATACTAACTCAAAGGGCATATGTCATGTGTATTGATCTACCAAAAGACATTGACTGATCGATTGACTGATTGATTTGACTGAATAATTGATTGATTTCATTGGTTGATTTTATCAGAGCATACAGGCCTTTCTGGGGGAGGAGATATTGCAGGATTTCATAAACTTCTGTCTGGACTACCTGGCTAAGATCAAGCTACCAAAGAAGAGGTATACACACACACACACACACACACCATACATACACTACACAGATACATACACTATACACACACACACACTATACACTACATATACACACACACACACGCACACACACACCATACACACTCTACACACATACATATACTATACATAGACACAGACACACACACACACACACACTATACACTACACTACACTATACACACACACACTATACACACACACACACAAGCTACTGAGGATAACTGGGCTCTATGACCCTGAGAGACATAACAGAAAACAATAATAGAGAAACAGATCAAAACACTTGTGCCATGGGCCTGGTGATCTCTGTGGTCAGATGATGAACTGCAGCTAACCCTGCTGACAGGAGCTCCACAGCGCCCCTGTGGTCAGATGATGAACTGCAGCTAACCCTGCTGACAGGAGCTCCACAGCACCCTTTATTGCTCAGTAGTGAAACTGCGGTCAGATAATGAACCGCTAACCCTTGAAAAGCAGTTGGGACCGAAATTCCCAGGGGCTGACATACGAGCACACACACACACACATACAGGGGCTGACATACGGGCTGTGTACAGTCTGTTAATTTATCTAAATATCACATCATACACACACACATACACACACACACAGCCGTGTACAGTCTGTTAATTTATCTAAATATCACATCATACACACAATAATAAAAACAATAACACACACAGCCGTACAGTCTGTTAATTTATCTAAATATCACATCATACAATAACAATGTAAATAATAATAATAGGGTTAGGGGAAAGATGACTGTTTGGATACACAGACACAGGGGTTAGGATTTATTAGATTTATTATATATATATATATATATATATATTTATTATTATTATTATTATTATATGATACTCAGTTTTGGGAGGGTTACTTTCAAAATGTATTCCGTTACAGAATACATGGCCAAAAATGTAATTTGTAATGTATTTCGCCATCGCTACTCAATCTGAGTAACGATTCTGAATACTTAATTACTCCGCATTGAATTGCATTTTATAAGTGTAGGAATGCGGCCATCAACCTGCTTAGGCCTACTAAACAGGCCTATTCTGGTGTGTTCTTCTGTTCCAAATGGCCGAAGCGTTAGGCCCACATAGGGAGAATGTAAAGTCAACTAAGTCACCTGATACAACTTTAAAATGCAAAGTGACCACTAAAACTACAGCAGGGCTTAATTGTTAATTAAAACAAACAAAAATAAATAGGCTACTTTAAAGGAAACTTGGCAGGATTTCGCTGGAGAAATTGCATTATGCTATTTCAAACTGTGGACAAAGGTAACGATAAAAAGCACATGGATTTGTTTACAAGCTAGCAAAACGGTTAGCATAAGTTTGGCCGAATAATGTGGATGTTAAACATAAGGTAAGAAACTAGAACTAGTTTTTGTTTCTCACTATATCTTTCCGGATGGTAGTCTCAATGTTGCAAAGTTGTTTTTCCCGCCTGGGGATGCTAGGGCAGCTGAAAAGTCACCATTTTCACAATCGAACAGGTCATTTAACCATCCAAAACATTTCTAAACCGGGTTTATTACGCTGAAATAGTTGCCAAATTCCTCTTTAAAGGCATAGCCAGAAATTATAATTAAGGTGTGCCTGTGAGATTTTTCGCGGCATCAACCCAGTAGGCTACAAGTGAGGGGCGATATGACCGTGGAACGAAATGACCTGCAGGCCTAAATGTAAACACTATGGGCTACTGTATATCAGTGCCTCAAAATGAACGGATCACAAGAATGACAATCAAAACCCGACATTAAAAATATGCTACCGCGAAGAATAATTTCTTCAGAGGCTGCAATCTCATATAATTAATTTTAAAACGAAATGTAGATCTAATTAGAAAATAATCCATAAAAGCTATTTTTAAGTTAGAATAAAAAACTTAGAAATGCATTGCCTAGCTGCATTGGTTTTATTTTTGGGTCTAAATCAACACGTGAATCCAGGGCTTTGTTTATTGATCAGCAAAGTGTCCTAGATAGCAAATGTATTTGGCCCAGATCCACCTTCAGATCTGGGCCGGATTCGCAAAACGGACCTGGGCCGGTGTCTTTTGGCACAACGGGCCAATACCGGCTCAAGATCCGTTTTCATGATCTGGGCCCAGCTCTGAACCGATGTTTTTTTATTTTGGCTTATCCCGGCCAAATGTGCAATTATCGCCATGATCTGGGCCAGATCCGACCAGATAAGTGTTCGATAGTGGCGCATTGGCGCCCTTTATTTGGGCCAAATGTGCACTTTATCATAATGATCTGGGCCAGATCCAGACTCAGATGAGTATTCGATAGTGTCTGATTATGCTCTATTTGGGCCAAATGCGACCAGCTCATTTTAATGCCTGGCACCCATTTGTACTATATAGTCAATGTCACTAACAAATCAAGGAGTTGGCATTTTGTTCAGAATTTCCAAGCTTTAAAAAGTTAAGATTGTCAAATGTATAAAGGATTACTAATAAAGCTTTTAAACAGTAAACATCCAATAATTCTCTAGTTGAACTCAGTAGCCAGTAGTTTGATCATGTATATTGAGTGTTAAATTATCAACATCTTGGAATAAAAATTATCTAAAAAATCAAAACCTTGTACTATGTATTTCAGAAAAGAAGCACAAATTCAAAAATTTACTTACTTTATTAAATTTCATTTATCACACACACACTTTCCTCTCAATTTATTACAATAATAACATATGTAGCATGCACTGGGTGGTGGGGTGGATCTTGTCCTTACTGCCCCTGTTGAGACAAGGAAAGGCAAATCAGCACACATGACAATCCTTTGGCAATGCCCTTTACAAAATGTGACATTACTCAACATTATCAAGATAGTTAATGATTTGAGTTGAATTTGAGAATGAATGATTTGTGATGCAGTGTGTAATGCTTCCACTAGATTGAAATGTAAAAAATCTTGTTTGAGAAAGATGACAAGTCTTAGTCTGAACAAGAACATTTGAAATGTGAAAAATGGAGGGTACAAATTAGAAGACAAAGGGAACGCTCATTTCTATCCCTGTTCAAACAATGCTAAAAAACAGCGTTCCACATTCAGCTTTTTAGAGAGACGTTATCTTTGATTATGAGTGCATCACCGGGACCTGAATTTCCAAATGACGATTGTCCGCCATACTTAACGAATTTTAATCCCGATAACACCTTTTATGTAATATATTTTGGTGGAGTTTTTAAAATGTCAGAAAACATAGGCTAAACAGTGCTACAAGACTTCTACACTTACCTTACTGAAAGGATTGCAGACAGGGCACCGAATTCATCGCCAGTCACTTCCTCCTCAACGCGGTCCCAATACTGAAGACAGACATTTCCATTAAATATCTTTTATTTTATATCCCTTTATATTTTTCTGAATGACTGATATTTATGACGTTAACACACTTTATGCAGATTAGCCTATAGCCTAGGCCTACTATTTTTATTACAACTCTACCCTTTAATTCAGCTGTCTGGTTGAAGCCTGGAAATGTTGTAAACAAAGCATAGTTGGCTGGTTTAGCCTATCATAGTCTACTGATTGACTGTTCAGTTTCCCATGTGTGTTGAAGTTTCAAGATAATACTTTGTTCTCCTTTGGGACAGGCCCTTTTGGGAAACGTTGGTATTGAGATGATCAGTCAACTTCAATGCAAGAGTTTTAAACAAATATGTGCAATGATAGCTAATGATGCTAAGGATTTAATAGTAATTTAGCTAGTCGCCTTCTATGCTCCTTGCTTTCACGATTGTGAATGAGGGAGGGAGAGGGAGGGAGCGAGAGAGAACGGGCAAGAGAGGGGCTTACTTATAAATGTTTGGTAAAGTTGCACACATAGTCTGGCTAAATGAAAGCAAGGAGAGGTATGAAATTATGATTTATTTTATTTGTTTTTGGACAACGACTACCGATAAGTAAAGGAGATGTGGGTTGCTTTTACGCCGTAGCTGCAAAGCAGTGAAACACTAGAAAGGGTGGGTCGCGATCTGTCCTTTTCAATAATCACCAATAGCATCGCGGATATGAATGTCGCGATTGGCTCGAATCATATATCGCTACAGCCCTACTGATAACACCTTATGTAATATATTTTGGCTTTGAGGAAATATCAGAAACATAGGCTAAACAGTGTTACAAGACTTACACTTACTGAAAGGCAGGATTGCAGACAGGGCACGCCAATTCATCATTTCACCTCAACCGGTCCCGGGCTGAAGAGACTGGGAGGAGGGAGAAGGCATGATTCATTCGGATACTTGGATACCCGCCTGACAGTATAAAATCGTTATTTTAACATACTAACACGCATCTCACAACATAAATAACTCGCCAACATCCCACCGCTCCATTGTTAGGGGACCTGAAACCGGCTCCATACGGCTCTGTAAATTTCATGGTGGAATACGTCCTAATAAGTCGAATTAATCGCTGCAGCACTACAAAGAATCTGTCACTGTTTATGTTATAACTAGATTGTAACTCTGTAAAGTGTTTTCCATTGCTGTTGCTTCAGTTTTCAACCACGACATTAATGGTGTTTGAAAATGCCCTCCCGCCATGTAGTCAAGATGGCGACGCCGAGGGCTAAAGATTCTAGAGTGAAATATGTATCCAGCGCTCCACGCTCAGCTTTTAGAGAGACCGTTATCTTTGATTACGAAAAGTACCAATCGGGATTCGAATTTCCAAATGACGATTGTCCTATCGCATACAAACGAGAATTTTAATCCCTGATAACACCTTTATGTAATATATTTGGTTTTTGAATTTTAAATGTCAGAAACATAGGCTAAACAGTGCTACAAGACTTATCACTTTACTTACTGAAAGGGAGGATTGCAGACAGGGCACGCCAGTCACGTTTCACACCTGAACTTCAGTCCTGGGGCTGAAGAGACGGGCTGAGGGAGAAGGCATGATTAATTTGATACTTGATACACGCCAGACTGCTAACTGTATAAAATCATTATTTTAACATACAAACATCGCATCTCACTACATAGAACACATCTCAATTATTTTCTGCTTACAGAGATGCGGTAGTCGCTAAGGAATCAGGCTAGCATGCCTGGAAATTGTGAGTTAAAAATCTCAGCCTAAGTTGCTCTTAAGGAGACTAGCCCCTGAAGTAACAAGTAAATTGACCAAATTAAGTCGCTTCGATAAAAAGCGCTAAATTAATTTGTACAGTCTAAAATTAACATTTCATTAACCCTTGCTTACCCCAAAAAGCTAACGTTAGCTAATTGTCCAAGATCAGTTTAAAGTAGCGTAAACGTCAACAGGATCCATTAACATTATATGAAAGCAAAAATAATGTATTTCATTCTAATATAGTTGAAGCAAATAGGCTTACCTGAAACAAATCAAACGAACTCTTCTTTTCACTAGCTCGTTCACCAACCGCCTGCTAACGCCTAACTCAGCTCTGGCTGCAGTAAGGCAGTCGACGAAATCATAGAACTAAAAATTCAAATTGCCATGCGCTTCACGACGGCTGGCCAGATCAGTTGTGACTGTGCTTCCCGCCCCCTGGTGTCTGATCCGGGTCAATGTCTCCATCACGACAGTAAAACAGAGCTGACAGTTACACGGATTTGCCAGTTTGAAGGCGGAGTCTGTCCGGAGTCTACTGCTATCTGGGGTAACCGATTGGCTGAAGTAGCCTAAGCTATTAATACTTGGGAAAATATCCTTTGAACTAACATCAGGAACCACGATCAGTGAGGAACAGGAATTACCTCCACTTACTTTACTCCTAATTTGCTGTGCAAACAGTAATTTCAGGGTCTCCGATGACACGTCCATAATGCGCGCTGGCTGTGTTTTGAGGCTAGTGCAAGACGGCGGGGCTTGGATTTAAACATGGAAACAGTTTAATCATAGATTGCTTTCAGGAGCTTCTGGGAAATGGAGTTGCCTTAATTTATTTAGAGAGTGAATAAACTTATGAAACAGAGAAGTATCGTCATGTAATCCATTGATTTCAACAATGTACAGTAACTGTATTCTAAATACCAACTATTTAACTTGTAACTGTATCGGAATACAGTTACTCATAATTTGTATTCTGAATACGTAACGCCGGTACATGTATTCCGTTACTCCCCAACACTGATGATACTTACCAAATCTTTAAACAAACGTGAATAAAAGGCACAAAATAAGTCTGGTGTAAGAGTTATCTGTGTGTTTATGGGATTAAGGTGACCATTATATTCCTATTTTTTGCTCTTTCCAGTTTACTAACAAGAGTGTCACGAATGTAGTCAGTCAAGCTGCCTGTAGCTGACTATAACAAAATTCGGCAAGTTTAACTTTACATGTCCTAACATCAACTACACATAAGTCACACCTTAATTCTATCACTTGTAATACAAACGTATTTCGTACAACTAGGTGAGATAATTATGTTATACTGAAGTTCCACAGTTAGCCACAGTTAGCTAGCTAGCAAGCTAACCGTTTTACATCGGAGATTATCGGAGTTAGCTACGTCCTCAACATTGGGGTTTTGGAAACGAATTAGGTTGGTAATGTACATAGTTTCAACATCAGTCAGTTACATATGCATATTTCTTCCTAACCGTTGTGTTAGTAAAAGGATTGAATGTCCTGTGTGTAGTGACAGCTTTTCAGCGGACACTTCTGAGAGCTGATAACTCAGGACAACGCGCGTCTTAGAATATAGAGTGATTTATTTATTCACTTTTCGTCAAAATTCAAACAAAAGCCTCTATCGCATTCATGCAGTTGAAAAATTGTTTGCCACTTCCTGGCCACAGGTGTCCCAGCCCTATAATAGCTATCCGTCAATCAGACAGCCAGACGTTACTCTTAATTGGCCAGACAGTTTTAACACGTACAATTATGTACATTTCAACCAAATTCCTTATAAATATTATCCTAATGTCATTGGCATTTCATCAATATTAATCATTTAAATGATTTTACAAACATAAATATCAAAACGGCTCCAACACTGTGAATTAACTAGATGTACCGCATAGCGGTACAACATATGACCGCCGCTCAGTCCTGTACATCCGTTCCGCGAAAATAAATCACACTTCAATTTGTCTCCATATTTTACTCCATCCCCCACTCTTGAAACTTTTGTGTATGCTTGTTTGGCATGCCTGAGTGTGTGTGTGCGGCTGCACAGAAAGTAGCCTACTGGTGCTGAAAAGGTGAATAGATTGTAGAATAGCCATAGAAGATGTAGCATTGTTATAAAACCTTTAAAATCTCTAAACAATCACAAGTAGGGCAGTTCATCACAGTTCATCCATTGCAACTGGATTGATGAAAGGTCACTTACACCTGTAGGCTACATTGTATTTGGGAAAAGCAAAAGGTATCAGCATAATGTTATTTATTTATTTATTATTTATTTTTTATTTTTATGTATTTATAAACAAAAACATATCTGTCAGTTCCATGCCAAGCAACAGCTATCAAAAACAAAGGTCATTTTTGGATGGATGGATTTTTTGTGAATGTTTCTTCTTCTACATAAGATTTTAGTCATCTTTAGTTCATGTAATACTTTTATTGTCAATGCACAAATTAAGTAACAGTAGTCTGAAACGCTATTGTTAATGCACAAATTAAGTAACAGTAGCCTAGTCTGAAACGAAATGCTGTTTTACATCTAACCAGTGGTGCAAATAACTGACATGTCCAAATGGGCCTTGATGAAATGCGCCGCTAGACTGTTCATACACATTTTAACGGGCCAAAGTTGAAGAGCTTTTGTCTGTTATTGTTCGTGCAAATATAGGCTGATTCATGTTCCCTTGCATTGTGTAACTGAGGTCCATGGCTAGTCTGGCTTTCATCAGACCAAGCTCAATCTTTTAAGAAATCAAAAATAAATAGCGGAGGTAGATCAGGCTGGTTCACCCAGCCTAGTCCATAGGCACCGATATTGTTTAATTTTCCGATTGAGATATACACGCTCTGGCAATTCTAAATGCAAAAATGCATCAGGGAGTTATGACAAAACGGTAACTAACAAACTAGATCCTAATAGAAAGCTGTTAGCTTCCCTAAGCTACAGGTAGGATTATAAGGTAGGCCTATTTACAACATAAATTGTCAATAGGCTATGCTGGCTTACACAAATAAAATCTCCTTTGGAAACCAATGGCTTATGCCTTACAGTATCAAGCCGGACTTAAACTGTCATATTGTGGCTTAAAGTTGTAATAACATTCACGCAGCTCCATGAGTCAAGGAAAGCGCAAATGAAGTAGCCACTTCTAAATGGGACCCACTACTCAGTAGCTTAAGGTGTTATGCTAAAGCAGCCATAATGAAATGAAGGGGTCATTGTTTGGATACTTCACACACACATGCTTTTAATTTCACAGACTACAACTACCAAGCTGTAATCAAAGCACATCGATTCCCCTCTCACACCCTGCACGACTTAAAACAAAATAAACAGGCGCCTCAGTCTCACCCATGTATAGGCAAAACTGTATCAGACCGGGTGTAACGTTGGTAAATCTTCCATTGCACAGAATGATTTTGTAGAACGTGCAATAAATGACAGTCGAAAAGATACAAACAGTGCTGCTATACATTTGCTTGGTATAACCGCATTTATAGTTTTCTACAAATGCAATCAATCAAATGCCTCCATCACTCAACCAACGCTTAACGGTAACATTACCTAGGTCCTTATTGATATTACAAGATTAACATACCTGCAGTAAAACCAAGCATGTCCGATAAACATCCTCAGATTTATTTCGCTTCAAGAAGAAATGGGAATTACACTTCATGTGAACATCGTCCTATCCTTATTAGATGTTCGCTCTGTGTAAATTACAGTCCTTGTAGGAAGCGTCCATTGTTTTTCCAACCCACTTTTAACTTCCAACAAAATTACACGCCTCACTGCAACGACGCCATCTAGTGGACAAACGACTACTTCTCGCCAATACTGAAAATGCAGCCATGATGATGATGATGAATATTTATTTTGGCTTTCTTTTTTAATCCTACTGAATTTGTAATTATGTATCGGCCGCTCTAATACCCGATAGTATGTGGGTGCCTGTGTGTGTGCATGTGTATATGTGTGCACCGCCATTTACAGGCCCATGAGTGTACAGTCACTAAATGTACACATAACCTAATTTTTTAGACCCCCATGGATGAAATTCTACGAAAACTTGGCATACCCCCAGAGAATGCCAGGTCAATCATACACATAAAATGTGGTGCAGTTCTGAACATCTTAACTGAAGATAGGGGCGATTAAAGCAGAATAATATTGCATTTTCATTTTTACCGGGGGGGTGGGGGTGCAAA